>NW_026621991.1:0-38552 GCF_003711565.1 Takifugu flavidus | reverse complement strand
CATAATCATGTGAAAACGTATGCTGCAGTCACATTATGACTTTTTTGACGTTTTCTCGTGAGAAAACATCATTTTTGGTCAGAAGACACATTTATTTCTAAACAGAGGTGAATGAAACATGATCATGTGAAAACGTATGCCACAGTCATATTATGACTTTTTGACGTTTTCTCGTCGGGAGAAAACATCATTTTGGTCAGCAGACACATTTATTTCAAAACAGAGGGGAATGCAACATGATCATCTGAAAACTCATGCTGCAGTCACATTATGACTTTTTTGACGTTTTCTCGTGGAGAAAACATCATTTTGGTCAGAAGACACATTTATTTCAATAAAGAGGTGAATGCAGTATGATCATGTGACAACGTATGCTGCAGTCACATTATGACGTTTTTGACGTTTTCTCGCGAGAGAAAACATCATTTTTGGTCAGAAGACACATTTATTTAAAACAGAGGTGAATGCAACATAATCATGTGAAAACGTATGCTGCAGTCACATTATGACTTTTTTGACGTTTTCTCGTGGAGAAAACATCATTTTTGGTCAGGAGACACATTTATTTCTAAACAGAGGAGAATGAAACATGATCATGTGAAAACGTATGCCGCAGTCATATTATGACTTTTTTGACGTTTTCTCGCGGAGAAAACATCATTTTTGGTCAGAAGACACATTTATTTCAAAAAGAGGTGAATGCAACATAATCATGTGAAAACGTATGCTGCAGTCATATTATGACTTTTTGACGTTTTCTCGTGGAGAAAACATCATTTTTGGTCAGAAGACACATTTATTTCAAAACAGAGGTGAATGCAACATAATCATGTAAAAATGTATGCTGCAGTCACATTATGACTTTTTTGACGTTTTCTCGTGGAGTGGAGAAAACATCATTTTGGTCAGGAGACACATTTATTTCAAAACAGAGGTGAATGCAACATGATCACCTGAAAACTCATGCTGCAGTCATATTATGACTTTTTTGACGTTTTCTAGAGGAGAAAAAATCATTTTTGGTCAGAAGACACATTTATTTCAAAACAGAGGTGAATGCAACATAATCATGTGAAAACGTATGCTGCAGTCAGATTATGACGTTTTTGACGTTTTCTCGTGGAGAAAACATTTTTGGTCAGAGAAGACACATTTATTTCAAAACAGAGGTAACTGCAACATAATCATGTGAAAACGTATGCTGCAGTCACATTATGACTTTTTTGACGTTTTCTCGTGGAGAAAACATCATTTTTGGTCAGAAGACACATTTTTTAAAACAGAGGGGAATGCAGTATGATCATGTGAAAAAGTATGCTGCAGTCAGATTATGACGTTTTTGACGTTTTCTCGTGGAGAAAACATCAGGAGACACATTTATTTCAATACAGAGGTGAATGCAGTATGATCATGTGAAAACGTATGCTGCAGTCATATTATGACTTTTTTGACGTTTTCTCGCGGAGGAAAAATCATTTTTGGTCAGCAGACACATTTATTTCAAAACAGAGGTGAATGCACATAATCATGTGAAAACGTATGCTGCAGTCACATTATGACGTTTTTGACGTTTTCTCGTGGAGAAAACATCATTTTTGGTCAGAAGACACATTTATTTCAAAACAGAGGTGAATGCAGTATAATCATGTGAAAACGTATGCAGCAGTCAGATTATGACGTTTTTGACGTTTTCTCGCGGAGAGGAAAACATCATTTTTGGTCAGAAGACACATTTATTTCAAAACAGAGGTGAATGCAGCATAATCATGTGAAAACGTATGCTGCAGTCACATTATGACTTTTTGACGTTTTCTCGTGGAGAAAACATCATTTTTGGTCAGGAGACACATTTATTTCTAAACAGAGGTGAATGCAACATGATCAAGTGAAAACGTATGCCGCAGTCATATTATGACTTTTTGACGTTTTCTCGCGGAGAAAACATCATTTTTGGTCAGAAGACACATTTATTCAAAACAGAGGTGAATGCAACATAATCATCTGAAAACGTATGCTGCAGTCAATTATGACTTTTTTGACGTTTTCTCGTGGAGAAAACATCATTTTTGGTCAGAAGACACATTTATTTCAAAACAGAGGTGAATGCACATAATCATGTGAAAACGTATGCTGCAGTCACATTATGACTTTTTGACGTTTTCTCGTGGAGAAAACATCATTTTTGGTCAGGAGACACATTTATTTCAAAACAGAGGGGAATGCAACATGATCATCTGAAAACTCATGCTGCAGTCACATTATGACTTTTTGACGTTTTCTCGTGGAGAAAACATCATTTTTGGTCATGAGAGACAATTTATTTCAAAACAGAGGTGAATGCAACATAATCATGTGAAAACGTATGCCGCAGTCATATTATGACTTTTTGACGTTTTCTCGCAGAGAAAATATCATTTTTGGTCAGAAGACACATTTATTTCAAAACAGAGGTGAATGCAACATAATCATCTGAAAACTCATGCTGCAGTCATATTATGACTTTTTTGACGTTTTCTCGCGGAGAAAACATCATTTTTGGTCAGGAGACACATTTATTTCTAAACAGAGGTGAATGCAACATAATCATGTGAAAACGTATGCTGCAGTCACATTATGACGTTTTTGACGTTTTCTCGTGGAGAAAACATCATTTTTGGTCAGAAGACACATTTATTCAAAACAGAGGTGTAACTGCAACATGATCATATGAAAACGTATGCTGTAGTCACATTATGACTTTTTTGACGTTTTCTCGTGGAGAAAACATCATTTTTGGTCATGAGAGACATTTATTTCAAAACAGAGGTGAATGCAAATGATCATGTGTGAAAACGTATGCTGCAGTCACATTATGACTTTTCTGACGTTTTCTCGTGGAGAAAACATCATTTTTGGTCAGAAGACACATTTATTTCAATACAGATGTGAATGCAGTATGATCATGTGAAAACGTATGCTGCAGTCACATTATGACGTTTTTGACGTTTTCTCGCGGAGAAAACATCATTTTTGGTCAGAAGACACATTTATTTCAAAACAGAGGTGACTCAACATAATCATGTTAAAACGTATGCTGCAGTCACATTATGACTTTTTTGACGTTTTCTCGTGGAGAAAACATCATTTTTGGTCATGAGAGACATTTATTCAAAACAGAGGTGAATGCATCATGATCATGTGAAAACGTATGCTGCAGTCACATTATGACTTTTCTGACGTTTTCTCGTGGAGAAAAAATCATTTTTGGTCAGAGAAGAATTTATTTCAATACAGAGGTGAATGCAACATGATCATGTGAAAACGTATGCTGCAGTCACATTATGACGTTTTTGACGTTTTCTCGCGGAGAAAACATCATTTTTGGTCAGAAGACACATTTATTTCAAAACAGAGGTGACTGCAACATAATCATGTGAAAACGTATGCTGCAGTCACATTATGACTTTTTTGACGTTTTCTCGTGGAGAAAACATCATTTTTGGTCAGAGACACATTTATTTCAAAACAGAGGTGAATGCAACATGATCATCTGAAAACTCATGCTGCAGTCATATTATGACTTTTTTGACGTTTTCTCGTGGAGAAAACATCATTTTTGGTCAGAAGACACATTTATTTCAAAACAGAGGTGACTGCAACATAATCATGTTAAAACGTATGCTGCAGTCACATTATGACTTTTTTGACGTTTTCTCGTGGAGAAAACATCATTTTTGGTCAGAAGACACATTTATTTCAAAACAGAGGTGAATGCAACATGATCATGTGAAAACGTATGCTGCAGTCACATTATGACTTTTTTGACGTTTTCTCGTTGAGAAAACATCATTTTTGGTCAGGAGACACATTTATTTCAAAACAGAGGTGAATGAAACATGATCATGTGAAAACGTATGCCGCATTTGTAGTGGGTCTGAAATAGCCACATATAGTTTATTATGTTAACAGACACCCCCTCTTTTTCATTTTAATATTTGAACCTTTATACGGTTTGCAGAAATCATTGCCACTTTGCACCAGTAGAGGGTGCTTTAACACCAGTGGGTCCAAGCAAACAGTCTATGCTCTGCTTTTGCTCTGCGCATGTGCAAAGAATAAAATACACTGCGCAGCAGTAGCGTGAGCTGACAACTCTCGTGTTGTGTGTTTGGATCCACAGGTATGTAAAATGTACTATTTGTACAGTTCTTTTCAGTTAAACTATGTAGCAACATATAAGCGAAGTCATGAAGGGAAGCTAAGCACTGTAAGATGTTGAAATATGTACTTTATCGTCGTGGTTTGTTATCGGGCATTCCCGTCAGCAAAAGGTTAGTTAAACAAGAGTGAGTGTATGTGTGTGTGTGTGCGTAGTTCCGACCATAAAAGTTACTGGTGACTAGTTATTGTTTGTTAGTACTATTCTGAGAGTAATTGGTATGGTACTTGCCATGTTGTGTATATGAATGTGAACATTCAAGCGCATGTGCAAAGAATAAAATACACTGCGCAGCAGTAGCGTGAGCTGACAACTCTCGTGTCGTGTGTTTGGATCCACAGGTAGTTATACCGTAGATCAGCCGCTCAGCGCCCGCCGCCTGAGTGGCTCATGCTGCCGGACCAGAGACCCCTAGCTCTGGCGCCGGTAACAAAAACATCATTTTTGGTCATGAGACACATTTATTTCAAAACAGAGGAGAAAACATCATTTTTGGTCAGAAGACACATTTATTTCAAAACAGAGGTGACTGCAACATAATCATGTGAAAACGTATGCTGCAGTCTGTTGGATTGCAGTACCTCTCGTGTGTCACTGCCAATCCGCGTGTTCTTTAAATGAAGACTTCAAGTAAACAAATGTCAATTTCAAAATGTATTTAGCAAACAGAATCAATTCAAGATACAAATATTACAGAGCTCCGGGCCAGTTCATAACCCTAGCAACAACAAAGTCAATTGTCAGGGCATGAAGTCTGACGACCTAACTATCCCTTGGCCCAGTTTATATAGAAAGACATATATAATTATTGATGCTAATTCAGTCCAATCCAGTCCTTCTTCTTGGGTGACTTCATCTTCTTCTTCCTGCCTCATTTGGTGTTGGTGCAGTCCTTCTCCATTGTCTTCTCAGATGGCCAGGCCAGAGGTCTTATTCCTGTTCAGGAACTTAATCACCCAGTAAATTATGCTGTCATATCTTACGATGAGGGTCTACCATTTCCTGTCCGGCTGGCTCCAACTGTCTGACCAGTATTCATGTCAAAGAAGGGTCAACCGACTTACTTATGTGTATTCCTACTAAAGAGTATATAGTATTCCTAACTTCTAAACTAACTGTAACATAAACAAAAACATATAGTATAACACATGCTAATAAGATAAAAGATGCTAACAAGATAAACTAATTCTCTTCAATCCCCCTTTTGGCCTAGCCTAAGCTAGGCCAATAAAACAATTCATTGACTGCTCCCTTTGCTATAATCAAGAATAATAAAAGTTTAATCATGGTGCCGTCTTCTTTGGATGTTCCTGGATCTGTCCAAGCGTTCTCTACGAATTACCTGCTGGGGTACATTGATTCCAGTGATACCAGAGTTAGGATTAAGGTGTTAGGTTGTTAGTATGTTAGGATGTTAGGGTTAACAAGTAATATTCGCTCTGCAACTTCAACGGGACCAGTCCACCTGTGCTCTGACCACTTTCACTTGATGACTCTCAGAAGAACCCATTCAGCTGTGTGTTGAGTTCCTGGATCCTTACTGGATGTGGTTACTGAAGTTGCCTGTTGGGAGAAAACTGAGAGAGTTGTCTTTAGTTGAACAATTTATATTTCATACAAGTGCTGGGCTGGCCTATGGATTTTCTGCTCCTGGTCCCAGAAAGGGCACCCCGCTCGAGCTCAAAGGGAGTGAATCCTGTTCGAGAGCTTAACAGAGCTTCTTCCTGACATCAAGACAATTGGAAGCGCCTGTGTCCATTTCATTCCACTGTGAGCACATATCTTGCCAATTTTGCTCTTCAGTGTTTGATTCATTCTTTCTACCTTCCCTTGTAATTGTGGATGCTAGACGGTACCAAATGCATGTTTAAGGCCTAATGTTTTTCTACTTCTTGTAAATCCTTATTTTTTAAAATGAGTTCCATTATCAGACCTAATTCGTTTGGGGAAACCATGTGTTGGAATATATTGATTAATCAAAAATTTAATAACACTTTTTGCATCTTCTGCTTTCACGGGAACCGCCTCTGGGTAGCCAGTGTATGCATCCACTGCGACCAAGAGGTATCGGAACCCATTGACCCTGTCTATCATATCAGTGAAATCTATAATTATTTCTTGCCCTGCCATGGGGGCAACTGGAAACTTGCCCTCGTGTGATCGAATTGTTGATTTCACATTAAATCGTGTGCATATTGAACCTTCTCTGCATCATTCGTGGTTTCCCGCAATGTGTCAGGCCGTGGGCCTCTTCCAGAACGGCATCTACCAGACCGGGCGGGAGAACAGGTCTGCCGTCTGGGCCCCGCCAAATTCCTTCAACTTTCACAGCCCCCCTTTCCTTCCAAACTGTTTTTTCATGTGGAGAAGCTTCTTCTTGATCACAACTAAGTCTTTCCCTGTCGTATCTTGGAAGAATTTCATGAACTGTTTTCTCTGCCAACAACAAATTGTAACTTGGTTTATAACCTGCAGCCTTCTTTGCTGCCTGATCTGCAGCCTCATTACCTCTTCCCTCCAGAGAGTTCTCTTTGCTGTGACCTTTGCACTTTACGACTGCGACCTCTGCTGGTTCCATGAGTGCCTGTGTCAGTTGCCTCATCTCTGCCTCATGTTTTATAGGAGATCCCGATGCTGTGATAAAACCTGCCCGCAACCATTGACAAAGTTCTAAGTGAATTGCTCCCACTACATATGCTGAATCTGTATTGATGGTCACTCTCTTTCCCTTTGATATTTCTAATGCTCTAATAACTGCCCTCAATTCTGCAAGTCGTGCTGACTCTTTACCTTTTATCTTTCCTGTTTCCACTTCCTCAAAGCCTTCTTCTGACTGTCTAACTATTGCATAGGCAGCTTTCAGACCCTCTTGTGGGTGTCTGAAACAACAGCCGTCTGTGAATAGTATTTCATCTGGATCCTTTAACGGCTCCGTCTTAAGATCTACTCTGATTTTTTCATCTTTCTTCACTTTCTCTTCACATCTGTGTGGTTCACCCTCTCCCATGCCATCTGCCATATTGATCCCTTCATGTGTGTATGTTATGTGTGGTGCCGTTAAAATCTTGTCCATCCTAGTCTGCCTAAGTGAGGTCATGGTGAATGCTGCTGAGCTGACCAGTGATACCACACTATGTGTTGTAAGAACTGTCAGAGCATGACCCATCACTAAATGTGCTGTTTTTTGTAAAAGTTTTGCTACCCCTGCTACATGCCTTACACACGATGGCTGCCTGTTTTCAATAGGGTCCAGCATTATACTTGCATACATTAATACTTTCCTTTCACCCCCTTTTTTCTGAAAGAGAACACCATTTACTGTATGTTCTCCTTCAGAAACATCCAAAAAGAAAGTATCTTTATATTCCGGAATGGCAAAACATGCAGATGTCGTGAGTGCCTGTTTAAGAGCAATGAACGCTTTCTCTCCCTCAGTTGTCCATGTCAACCGGGCTGCCAAATCACGCATTCCCTGTTCATTCACCATTACACGTAGGGGCGTAGTCTTTTCTGAATAGGCAGGGACAAAGTGTCTACTATAGCCCGCAAGACCCAGAAATGACAACATTTCCTTTACAGTCTCTGGCTTAGGATGTTCAAGGATAGAGGATTTATGAGCTGGTGATACACCTGTACCCTGAGCAGAAACCACCCTACCTAAGAACGTCACAGAGCGACGACAACACTGAAGCTTCTTTCTAGAGACCTTAAAGCCCTTTTCCCACAAATGCGTAAGGAGTGCCTGTGTTGCCCGCAAACAAGACTCAGCTGATGTAGCCGCCAATAAAATGTCATCAACATATTGAATCAAGACCACCCCTTCTGGTAGAGTGAGGTCCTTCAACAACTTCCGTAATGTCTGATTGAAAATACCAGGGGATAAAATGAATCCCTGTGGTAAACGTGTATATCGTAATTGTCTACCTTTATATGTGAAAGAAAAGATGTCACGCATAGCAGAGTCCAGTGGGAGACAAAAAAATGCATTAGCCAGATCAATACATGTGAACCATTTATGGGAAGGAGACAAAGCTGATATTGCAGTATATGGGTTGGGAACTGGCACTGTGGGTGTTGTCACAATAGAATTAATACGTCTCAAATCATGAGCCATCCTATATTTCCCTTTTTCCTGCTTCTCACTGGCAAAATCGGAGTATTCCATGCTGAAGTGGAATACTCAAGAACCCCAGAAATTAACAGCCCTTCTATTGTTTCCTGAATGCCTTCCTCAGCAGGTGGTCTGTGTTTATATTGACTCTGCCAGACAGGGTTGTAATCCGAGACACTGAATGACACTGGCTCAACAGTAGAACACAACCCCACATCTGTCGGGCCAGAGGACCATAAAGTTTCTGGAAGTGCATTTAAAATTTGTGCACTGTCCGGATGATCAGTCTTTTCTCTCCCATGAAACCTCTGAATCTGTCGATGTTGTAAGATTACGGAGTTAGTAGTTGTATGCATTATCTTGTAACTCTTTTCTGAAGGAGAATATAACAGGCCAGGAATCTGAGTAGAGCTCCAATCTGTGACACTCATTAACCTTTTTATCATAGGACCAAGGTCCTTTGCCTGATGTTCAGCATGGATGGCAAGGGTAACGTGGGGACACGCTTCCTCGGCCATCTCGTACCACTCATTTTGTTCAGCAATAAGGTCAACCTGCGCAGCCACACCCTCAGGCCCCACAAACAAACACGGTGATGTAATCATCCAAAAATTTCCTTGTAACTTTTCTCTAAACGCATCCTGATAGACCTCATTATTCTCACGGTCATAAAATATAGAGTGACATATAGGGATCAACTGGCGGGGCAAAGGGACTCAGCATCGACAGCCAGGGCCTCCAGCTCTGAAACAATGCCACAACACCGACACCGACACCAGGTGAGGTCTCAGGCTCAAGTTCTCCCCAATAAATGTCCGCCCACACCCCTTGTTCTGGAAAGGGTGTCACACTCATCAGCATCTGTCCCTTCACACCTTGGTGTGGAATACAGCAATTCAATTTCATTCCATTAGGAAATTGCACCACCAGACCTTTGTCTCCACACAGAATAGCTGCTCCTGTCCTCACCAGGAGATCTCGTCCCAACAGGTTGATAGGGCAATGTGGTGAAATGACAAAGGGGTGCAATACAGTCTGTCCAGCAAAACGAGTCACTAATGGCACAGAAAACGGCAGTCTCTCCGGGCTTCCTGAGAACCCCACAAGCTCGACGGTGTCAGATGAAATCAGCTCCGGTGTTAAATTCCATGAGATAGTGGAATAGCGGGCTCCTGAGTCAACCAAGAAAGAATGTCCTCTTCCCTGCACCGTCACGCGGACGAGGGGATCTGCCAGTGCCTCGTCCGCGGGGGCCCCTGGGCCCCCTCACTGCAACTCATCGTAGTGCCAATTTCCCGCTGGGAATTGGCCTTGTGGAGCAACCTCAGGATTTGGAGCACGATATTGAGGTCTTCCCCTTCCTCTGTTTCCTCTGTTAGACTGGGGGAAGAAAGGAGGGTTTGGGCCAGGTCCGAATGTTGGAACACCGCCTGGTACATCCGGATAGTTGCGATATGGACAGTCCCTTTGCCAATGACCATACCCTTTACAGGCGTGACACTGATCTCGGCCAAAGTATCCACCCATCGAGCTGTATCCCTGCCCACCGCGTCTCCCACGCATGCCTCCCCTAGGACTCACCCAATGTGGGTTTATAGGTACAAAATCTTGGTGCGGACCTAACGGATCTGGCTGCACCTGCCGAGGAAACTGCTGAACCATCTGTTTCTCTTCCTTTCGTTTATCATTAAGCTTTTTCCGTGCCTCATCTAACTGCATTTTTAGGAGCTGTTCCTGGGCTGTCATCACCCCCTCTTTCTTTCCCTGTTCTTTAACTTTAAATGTGTTGATGTGGTGAGAGAGATGTCTCTCCCAGACCTCCGCTGTGCTGCCTGGAAGGTCAGGATTTCCTTCCATGGCTTCTTTCACTAACTGTGGAAGTCCTAAAATTATTGCCTGACGGAACAAAGTGGTGTGTAGATTATCTGAGCCAGGATGGCACCCTGTGGCACACATCCATTCCTCTTTACACCTCGTAAGGAACCCATGTGCCGACTCACTTTCCTCCCACTTAAATCTTAAATTCTGCATTGCTCCTGGAGATACTGGAAATATCTGTCTCATAGCTTCACCAACCCTGGTCGCCCAAGGCCCAAAACGTGCAGCATTGGGTCTGTCTTTAATGCCTGCTGCTACTTCAACTTTCTCCAAATCCCAGAGAGACACTTGTCTCCCTAAAATTCCTCTAAAGTCTCCTACCGCCAGCTGCATGCTCTGTGTTAACTGAAAAGGGTAGACATCCACTTGCCGCCTCCCTCTGCGGGTGGGGGCATCTTATCCACCAAACAATTAATGTCTGTGATAGCAAATGGAACATATGTTGGTAGCTGTCCTCCTCTTTTCTGTATCAGAGGGGCCTGAAACTGCGGCCTTCCTAAAACAGGCCCCTTACTCCGCGTGTGTATTCCTATCTGACCCGCCTCCTCATTATTTATGGCCCCTGTCCACGGTACACCTCTATCCTCACACTCACTCTCTTCCCATGATTCTAATTCATATAATTCTGTCTGAGCTTCAACAGGCTCCTGAACCTCCAATTCTCCAATAAATGTAGCTGGAATTTTGTAGGTATCTGTCTTATTCTCGCTCTCCTCTTTATCACTGCCATAAACCAATCTTGCCTTCTCCTCCCTGTGCTCGGCCCTGGCAAATCCTCCTGATGGATCAGCTCTTTTCACTTGTTTTGTTTGATTGCTAATTGTTTTAAAGACGTTTAATGCAGATTTTTGACTGTCCTGTTTTTTGAATATAGTTTGTTGGGAGATTTTAGGGCGAACCACCTGAGCTTCTTCTCTACATTCAATTTTTCCTAAGTTATCTTCAACCTCTTCCTGTCCCTGTTTGATCCTGCTAACCTGTCTCCAAAGTTCACCCACTGTCTCACGTAACTCCTGCATTTCTTCATTTCTGTCCACATCTAACTGACCACTGTTAATAGTCAAAACTGGCAATTGATATGGGGGTGGGGAAGAGGTAGTAGGTAATGATGGATAAAGAGTGGTGTTAAGTGTCAGTGTCTGGTTTGGATCTTCTAATGAAGGTTTCTCTACATTGGGCACTCGTGTGACCCCCCTAGATCTGAAATAGTGCACCGCTGCACATGTCACAGCCACAACATATATCCTTCGACGCTTATCTTCTAACTCCTTACCCTGTTTTTGCCACGATTCTCCTGCTATAAAACCTAATTTTGTATTATCAAGATGATCGTGTAATATGGTGTGAGTTTCTGACTCCCACTTACACAATGCTTCTGCTAAATTAACCTTCACCTCTGGAGGGGGAAGTATCTTCTGCTTCTGAGCTTCCTTCCACAACTTTTTTATTGCATCCAATTCTCTTTCCCTGTCCTCTTCTTTCATGCCACTCACCACCTGATCAAGAGTCCACTTCCACTGTTCTTCAACAGACCGGGATAGGGAGAATATTCTCCCTGATCCCAACACGCTTTACCACATTCTAGTTCCATCTTTAACTATGCTCCCAAGTGAGATTGAATGTGAATGACTCCAACGGTCAACTCAATGCCTCAGTGAAACAAGCTTCTAGATCAAACGTCTTTGATCCGGTTCCACTCTGGGGTTAATTCCCAAGGACAAAGAGCCTTTTAATTCACGTTCACTCTGGCACTTTTCCAACCCACACAAAAACACAAATCTCGGGCGTCGGGAGTGTCCGTCCCGTCAACTGCGCTCCGAGTCCCAACCCAAATCTTTTTGATATACAGTGCACTGCATACAGCAATACAGCACTGTACTAGTTACGGTTTACTCTAACCGTCTATTCCCTGTTTTTTCAACGTACTTAACTTCCGGCCTCTAACCGTATTTCCCTGTTTTTTCAACAGTACTTCCGGCCTCTAACCGTATTTCCCTGTTTTTTCAACAGTACTTCCGGCCTCTAACCGTAATTCCTGCAGTCGTTTCAATATTTTCTATATTTGTATCTGGAATTTATAACTAGGACACTTCAATTGACAGTGACGACAAATTTAGAAATTGCCAATGTGCAGAGCTTGATTAAACAGGTGTCTGCTTACCTTTTTATTAGGGATCCCATTGTCGTCAGTTGTCCTCCGAAGTGACCGTTGTTGAATTCTTTGCCTCAGATGACTTCTCTGACTTCATCACGTCGGGGTCACCAAATTGTTGGATTGCAGTACCTCTCGTGTGTCACTGCCAATCCGCGTGTTCTTTAAATGAAGACTTCAAGTAAACAAATGTCAATTTCAAAATGTATTTAGCAAACAGAATCAATTCAAGATACAAATATTACAGAGCTCCGGGCCAGTTCATAACCCTAGCAACAACAAAGTCAATTGTCAGGGCATGAAGTCTGACGACCTAACTATCCCTTGGCCCAGTTTATATAGAAAGACATATATAATTATTGATGCTAATTCAGTCCAATCCAGTCCTTCTTCTTGGGTGACTTCATCTTCTTCTTCCTGCCTCATTTGGTGTTGGTGCAGTCCTTCTCCATTGTCTTCTCAGATGGCCAGGCCAGAGGTCTTATTCCTGTTCAGGAACTTATCAATCACCAGTAAATTATGCTGTCATATCTTACGATGAGGGTCTACCATTTCCTGTCCGGCTGGCTCCAACTGTCTGACCAGTATTCATGTCAAAGAAGGGTCAACCGACTTACTTATGTGTATTCCTACTAAAGAGTATATAGTATTCCTAACTTCTAAACTAACTGTAACATAAACAAAAACATATAGTATAACACATGCTAATAAGATAAAAGATGCTAACAATAAACTAATTCTCTTCAAGTCACATTATGACTTTTTTGACGTTTTCTCGTGGAGAAAACATCATTTTTGGTCATGAAGACATTTATTTCAAAACAGAGGTGAATGCAACATGATCATATGAATATATACTGCAGTCACATTATGACTTTTTTGACGTTTTCTCGTGGAGAAAACATCATTTTTGGTCAGAAGACACATTTATTTCAAAACAGAGTTGAATGCAACATGATCATATGAAAACGTATGCTGTAGTCACATTATGACTTTTTTGACGTTTTCTCGCGGAGAAAACATCATTTTTGGTCAGAAGACACATTTATTTCAAAACAGAGGTGAATGCAACATGATCATGTGAAAACGTATGCTGCAGTCACATTATGACTTTTCTGACGTTTTCTCGTGGAGAAAACATCATTTTTGGTCAGGAGACACATTTATTTCTAAACAGAGGTGAATGAACATGATCATGTGAAAACGTATGCCGCAGTCATATTATGACTTTTTTGACGTTTTCTCGCAGAAAAAACATCATTTTTGGTCAGAAGACACATTTATTTCAAAACAGAGGTGAATGCAACATTATCATCTGAAAACTCATGCTGCATTCACATTATGACGTTTTTGACGTTTTCTCGTGGAGAAAACATCATTTTTGGTCAGAAGACACATTTATTTCAAAACAGAGTTGAATGCAACATGATCATATGAAAACGTATGCTGTAGTCACATTATGACTTTTTTGACGTTTTCTCGCGGAGAAAACATCATTTTTGGTCAGAAGACACATTTATTTCAAAACAGAGGTGAATGCAACATGATCATGTGAAAACGTATGCTGCAGTCACATTATGACTTTTCTGACGTTTTCTCTCGTGGAAAAACATCATTTTTGGTCAGGAGACACATTTATTTCTAAACAGAGGTGAATGCAACATGATCATGTGAAAACGTATGCCGCAGTCATATTATGACTTTTTTGACGTTTTCTCGCAGAAAAAACATCATTTTTGGTCAGGATACACATTTATTTCAAAACAGAGGTGAATGCGACATAATCATCTGAAAACTCATGCTGCATTCACATTATGACGTTTTTGACGTTTTCTCGTGGAGAAAACATCATTTTTGGTCAGAAGACACATTTATTTCTAAACAGAGGTGAATGCAACATGATCCTCTGAAAACGTATGCTGTAGTCACATTATGACTTTTCTGACGTTTTCTCTCGTGGAGAAAACATCATTTTTGGTCAGGAGACACATTTATTTCAAAACAGGTGAATGCAACATGATCATCTGAAAACTCATGCTGCAGTCATATTATGACTTTTTTGACGTTTTCTCGTGGAGAAAACATCATTTTTGGTCAGAAGACACATTTATTTCAAAACAGAGGTGAATGCAATATGATCATGTGAAAACGTATGCTGCAGTCACATTATGACTTTTCTGACGTTTTCTCGTGGAGAAAACATCATTTTTGGTCAGGAGACACATTTATTTCTAAACAGAGGTGAATGAAACATGATCATGTGAAAACGTATGCCGCAGTCATATTATGACTTTTTTGACGTTTTCTCGTGGAGAAAACATCATTTTTGGTCAGAAGACACATTTATTTCAAAACAGAGGTGAATGCAACATAATCATCTGAAAACTCATGCTGCATTCACATTATGACGTTTTTGACGTTTTCTCGTGGAGAAAACATCATTTTTGGTCAGAAGGCACATTTATTTCAAAACAGAGTTGAATGCAACATGATCATATGAAAACGTATGCTGTAGTCACATTATGACTTTTTTGACGTTTTCTCGCGGAGAAAACATCATTTTTGGTCAGAAGACACATTTAATTCAAAACAGAGGTGAATGCAACATGATCATGTGAAAACGTATGCCGCAGTCATATTATGACTTTTTTGACG
Source organism: Takifugu flavidus (assembly GCF_003711565.1). Lineage (NCBI taxonomy): Eukaryota > Metazoa > Chordata > Actinopteri > Tetraodontiformes > Tetraodontidae > Takifugu > Takifugu flavidus. The sequence goes on along the minus strand of NW_026621991.1, from coordinate 23,558 downwards.
TTTTCTCGCAGAAAAAACATCATTTTTGGTCAGAAGACACATTTATTTCAAAACAGAGGTGAATGCAACATAATCATCTGAAAACTCATGCTGCATTCACATTATGACGTTTTTGACGTTTTCTCGTGGAGAAAACATCATTTTTGGTCAGAAGACACATTTATTTCAAAACAGAGTTGAATGCAACATGATCATATGAAAACGTATGCTGTAGTCACATTATGACTTTTTTGACGTTTTCTCGCGGAGAAAACATCATTTTTGGTCAGAAGACACATTTATTTCAAAACAGAGGTGAATGCAACATGATCATGTGAAAACGTATGCTGCAGTCACATTATGACTTTTTTGACGTTTTCTCGCAGACAAAACATCATTTTTGGTCAGAAGACACATTTATTTCAAAACAGAGGTGAATGCAACATAATCATGTGAAAACGTATGCTGCAGTCACATTATGACTTTTTTGACGTTTTTGACGTTTTCTCGCGGAGAAAACATCATTTTTGGTCAGAAGACACATTTATTTCTAAACAGAGGTGAATGAAACATGATCATGTGAAAACGTATGCCGCAGTCATATTATGACTTTTTTGACGTTTTCTCGCAGAGAAAACATCATTTTTGGTCAGAAGACACGTTTATTTCTAAACAGAGGTGAATGCAACATAATCATGTGAAAACGTATGCTGCAGTCATATTATGACTTTTTTGACGTTTTCTCGTGGAGAAAACATCATTTTTGATCAGGAGACACATTTATTTCAAAACAGAGGTGAATGAAACATGATCATGTGAAAACGTATGCTGCAGTCATATTATGACTTTTTTGACATTTTCTCGTAGAGAAAACATCATTTTTGGTCAGGAGACACATTTATTTCAAAACAGAGGTGAGAGAGAGAAATGGGGTACTTCTTGTCAAAGTGACAGGTTGACCTTTCCCTGAACCCGCCCACATCTGTTCCCCCCCCCCCCCCCCCATTCCCGCCTTTCTCCTGCCCGCCTTTTTTTAAAAAGGGAGGAGGGTAGATCCCCCCCCCCCCCCCCGCCTTTCTCGCTTGCTCGCCTGTTTTTAATAAGGGCAACAGTTACAACAGTTACAAAACAGTTTTGCCATAGTCCTGGCATAGCCATCCGTGGACAACATGAGTAGTTCTACATCCGTGATTGGTGAGACGGCTGTGACCGTTATAAGAGAATTGTGTGGAAAAGTAGTTGAAAAATCCACGGTGTTTGTACAGCGTTCTCAGGCGTCACCTTCTGAGCCTTTGCAGCAAGAATGGTCTTTGGAGCCTTATAGTCAAACAGGGAGTTTTGGGTATGTGTTCCGTTACAAGACGGGGGAGCTGAATCTCTATCAGCGGGAAGAATCTTCCAGTGAGGGCCCTATGTTGTCGGCTACGATGAAAGTTAGACTGTTAGAACCCTAACACTGTGGTTCAGAAGAAAAGAGAAAAGAGTTGGTGGCCTCAAGTAAGAAATTTAGGGGCCTACGTTGTCTTCCGGTGTCCGAGGTGTGTAACTGAAGAAGCTTAAATCCCGTGGAGACCTGGAGGCCCTCCTGGAGAAAAACATTCTTAACATGAGTTATATCGCCTGAACCTGTTGTTTGGTAGAGTTCCCGTGTAGGGATGTATCCCCATGGGACCAGTTGGTCCACCGGGGCAATCGTCAATATCAGACTTTTCGGCGCCAATCAACTTTTTTTTTTTTTTTTTCCTTCTCGCCAAGCATTGTAAAGCGAATATATACATGATCATCTCACAGTCATTAGCTCAGTCCTCCAGAACTTCATCGGAAGCTTCACCGTCTGCGAGCGCGTGTAACAAACAAAGATGGCTGCAAAGATGACTACCGGTAAGCCTCAAATTCTTCCCAAACTTTTTCTCTGTAGTTTTCTAAATAGTTTTAGAAAACTATTAATGAATGAACTATTAATGATTAACTACTATTTACGAATAACTGTGTTTTAGAAGTTACAGTAGAGGTTCACCATATGCCAATTTATCCTGGTAAGCAATCCGTGATCTTTTTAACCTGAAAGTTGTTCTATTTTTATTCTAGATTTTTAAGTGTAATTTTCTGTATCTTTAAAGTCAGCGCCGATGAGTTTGAAGGAATAACCCTCACGCAAACAGACGTTGGTATAGTTTCTTTTAAATGATTAACTCAGTTTTTTTTTGTTTTGTTTTGTTTTTTATGAACAGCTCAGTTGTTCATAGATTGCTGAAATATAACTTTTTATGATACATTTTTCAGATCTGTTAGCCAGGGCTGAAAGATTGGTATCCGAAGACAACCAAGAAACTGAAAAAGCAGTAAAAGCATTGCTGTGTTCTGAAACCCCACTCCCCGTGCAGGGGACAAATTGCTGTGTAACTGAAATTGGTGAAATTGAGATTGAGAGGGAAACCTCGGCACTTCAACATGGGACTGACTCAAGTAAGCAGACGAACAAACTCTCCAGAAGACGTGTGAGACAGCCAGGAGGACCGAAGTCGACTGTACAAGGTAATATATTTATCTGTGATTAGAAGTATATACAAAATATGTACCGTTTTGATGATTTGTATTTTAACGATTTTCCCCTCTGTCTAAACAGAACCATCAAAACAGAACCTTCAAACGTGCGCCTCTCTGAGCACTGTGACTCCCACGGCCTTTCCACCCTCCCGTGAACCTTCTGCCCCTGCGAGGAGACGTAGAATACGGCAAGCGTGTACCACTCTGACCCCTGTACTTACAGCGGCACCCACGGCAGCTCGACCCTCCCTTTCACCAGATCCTTTCGAACCTGCGAGGCCGATAAGGAGACGTAGGAACCAGAGACACAAGTCTAACATTGTCAGGAGATTGTTTGATGGTATATTTTATACTATATCTTCTTGACTAATAATAATAATAATATATAAAAAAAATAATAACTCATCTCTCATCTAATTACAGATTCAGGGTTGAGATTAAACGAGAGCGTTCCTGAACCGTCCTTCAACAGGGTGGAGGGGGATACAGTCGGATACATTCATTCCCAACAACAGCACGAGCACCACGAGAGCGTTCCTGAACCGCTCTTTGACAGGGTGGAGGAGGATACAGGCTGCTACATTCATTCCCAACACCCCCAAGACATGGTAGTGCTGGAGATTTTCAATAATGTCATACGGTATATTGTTTCCTCCAATTGTAACCAAAGGTGTACTAAAACAGTGTTGAAAAAGCTGTATTTTTTTTTTTCCTTTTTCTGTCTTTTGTTTAAGATATGGATGAGGATTTCAATGTTGAATATTTTAATCAAGTACCGAATGCTTTACAAATAGCTGTTGATCAATTAAGTGATGAGGATTTCAATGTTGAATATTTTAATCAAGTACCGAATGCTTTACAAATAGCTGTTGATCAATTAAGTGAAATTCCAATCTCCATTCCAATAAATTTACAATTTACAGAGCAAAATGAAAACGTCCTAGAACTTGACACCTTACATCTCATAAATGATGCCCTCGAAAACCTTAATGCAGTTAATGCAGTAGAGTTTGAAAATCATTCTCCTTCATCAGCTCTCCACACGCAAAGTGATCATGTCTTACACACGGTAACAATCAGATCAGAGACGGATTCAGCAGAGACACAATCAGAGAGCAGACCATCACCCCATCTTTCTCCTCAGCAAGGGGGAGGAGGGCTAGGAGAAAATCCATCCGATCTCTCTCCTGAGCGGGGTGAGAGGTTTTTTAATGATTTTAACACATGGAGAACAAGACGCTCCTTTAACATTCCCACTCGGGGAAATGTGCCTGACATTGCAACATTCTATCGAGATGTAACAGGGGTTATCAGCGAATTGGTGGATGTTGCCAGACGACATAGTAGTCGCAATGATTTAATACAGTTGGAGGTGGGGGTGAAAACGTACACAATCATGTTACAGTTGCTGTGGATGAACAAGGTGAAAATATTCTACCGGCTTTTAATGGAATGCTAGATCGGATTGTGCAGTCAAACGGTATCATTTCATCGGATGAGAATATAGAATTCATCCTTCACGTGGTGCAGAACCCAGGAGGAGGTGCCAAACGTAAGATGGAGAAAACTCTAGACTGTGAAATCATTGACAAAAAAAGACGTCACTTATTTATCGTAGACAACAGAGACAACCAGCTTTGCTTCGCCATCAGTCTAGCTCACGTTATCTACCCGAAACTTACTGAAAGAGAATGCCTTGATATTGCGAGGAAGTTGCAGCATCAGGCTGGTTTAAATGATGAGACCCCCGTCACTTTCAGTGACATTGGTAAATTTGAAAATATTCTGGGGCGTAAAATTGTTGTGTTTTACAGAACATGCCACAGTAAACCCCTCTCACATTATGAGACAAAATTCTCTGATCGTTCCAATCAGTTGTTTCTCTTTTTACTACAAAATCACTATTATGGGATAAAAAATCTCAAAGCCTTCCTGGGGTCGTCAGTCTGTAATTATTGTTACAAGACTTTTAAGCACCCCTATACCCACTTTTGTAAAGGTTACTGCGCAGTGTGCAACGATCCTGCCTGCCCCACAGAAGGGTTCAACACAGTGGTTTGCTCTGACTGTAACAGAACGTGTCGCTCACCCTCTTGTTTCACCAGACACAAATTGGTCGGTTCAAGCAGAAAGTCCAGCCTCTGCGACCGAATCAAAAAATGCGCACGATGCGAACTATACTACAGTGTCAATTTGTCGTTAGACGATGCAAAGCATCGCTGTGCGGTGAAAAAATGTAAAATCTGTGGTGAAAAACTGCAGAGCGACTCTAAAGTCGTTCATAGTTGTTACATTCCTACCCTCCAACCAGACATCTCACATCCTGATTTGGTTTTTTATGATTTTGAAACATTTGTGGGTCAAAATGGAGAGCATGTTCCTTTTGTAGTGCATACAAAAACATCCAAAGGTGAAGAGAAGGCGTTTTTATGGTCTTGACTGTGCTAAAATGTTTATTTTGCATTTCAGGAAGCCACGATACAAACAGAACATCTTTATAGCCCATAATGCCAAGGGGTTTGACAGTTATCTGGTGTTAAAAGGTATGTTGGAACTGGATGTGACGCCACAACAGATTCTGATGAACGGGAGTAAAATCCTCAGTTTTGAGGAATCCCATTATGGTCTCAAATTCATAGATTCCCTGTCATTTCTCCCCATGCGTCTCAGCGCTATGCCCAAAGCCTTAGGATTCACTGACAAGACCAAGGGGTATTTCCCACACAAATTTAGCTCAGAAATTCACCTCAATTACGTGGGGCCCTATCCCGTTCCGTCCGACTACGGCGTAGATCGCATGACGGTGCGCGAACGGGAAGAATTTGACCCGTGGTACAACGAGGTCAGCCGAGGTACCTTTGACTTCAAAAAGGAGGCCTCGCTGTACTGCAAAAATGATGTTGACATTCTCACCCAGGGCAGTCTTAAATTTAGAGATCAGTTCCTAGATGAGACGGGGGTAGACCCTTTTGGTTCTATCACCATAGCCGGAGCCTGTATGAAGGTGTTTCGCACCAATTATCTGACTCCTAACACTCTGGCTATCCCCTGCCCTCACAACTATTTGAATCAGAGCAAAAGATTCTCTAGCGCATCGGTTCAATGGTTAGAATGGTTGATGCACAAAGAAAAAATCTTTATACAGCATGCTCTAAACATGGGTGAAAAACAGATTGGTGCATTTTTCGTAGACGGATATGCTGATTGACGGTGTGTAAAACATGTCTGGGAATTTCATGGATGTTTTTACCACGGCTGTCCCAGTTGCTTTGATCCCACAGTACAGTGCGATATGAGAGGCGTCACCTTTGGTGAACTGCACTACAAAAGTGAGAAGAGGGTGAGTGAGCTACAGACCACACATGGGGTTCGTGTTGTAGTCATGAGAGAACACACGTGGAACCAGATGAAAACAACATGCACGGAGGTTAAAGAATTTCTCCGTTGCTTTAACGCTCCTGAGCCTCTCAACCCCCGAAAAGCACTTTTCGGAGGTAGAACGAGCGCTTTAAAACTGCGACACACGGCAGCGCCCGATGAAACCATCCACTATGTTGATGTCACCTCACTGTACCCGTTTGTCAACAGTACTTGCTCTTACCCCTTTGGTCACCCCGTGATCATCTACAAAGATTTCGAGGACCCACGCAGCTACTACGGCTTCATCAGAGCCACTGTGTATCCTCCTCGAGGTCTTTTATTCCCCGTGTTACCGCACAAAAGTGAGGGAGGTAAATTACTCTTTACACTGTGTCGCACCTGTGCCGAAACTAACAATGAGGGTGGCCCCTGCGAACACGACGATGAGGGCAGAGCTCTGACGGGGGTCTGGGTCACCGTTGAATTCATCAAAGCTCTGGAGGTGGGGTACAGGGTGGGTAAAATTACAGAAGTCTGGCACTTTGACAAGAGCAGCGACACTGTGTTTACCGACTACATACACACCTTTTTGAAAGGAAAGCAGGAAGCCTCGGGTTACCCCGCTGAGGCAACGGACCGAGAGAGCAGGGAAAAATACATCAGGGACTATCAGGAGCATCAGGGCATTCTTTTAGATGCTGGCAAAATCGAGACCAATCCTGTGAAAAGACAGGTTGCTAAATTGTGTCTCAACAGTTTGTGGGGAAAGTTTGCACAGAGAGATAATTTGTTTAAAACCACCATTGTCTCAGATCCTAAAGAATTCTTTAGTTACATGTTTTCAGGTAAATACAAAGTCGAATACTTTTCCGTTCTCCACAGCAACAGAGCTCTCATCAGGTGGAAATACACCGACGGTACGTTCAACCCCCAGGTAAACAGAGTAATGTTTTTATTGCAGCATTCACCACAGCACACGCACGACTGAAGCTGTACAGTTATCTGGAAAAACTACAAGACAGTGTTTTACATCGACACAGATAGTTTAATCTATCTGGTCAAAGAGGGTGAGAAACCTCTAGAGCTGGGTAACTATTTAGGTGACCTGACGGATGAACTGGATGGTGACAGCATTCAAGAGTTTGCAGCGGCGGGTCCCAAGAGTTACGCGTACCAAACACGAAATAAAAAGAAAGTCGTCATGCGTGTGAAAGGTATCACTCAGACCCGGGAATGTTGTGAGCGTGTGAGCTTTGACAGTGTCAGAGAGCTGGTGGAGGGTTACCTGAGTAATAAACAAGAGGGAAACACGATCGAGATCCGTCAACACAGCATCAGACGTGATAAAAAGGGTTTTGCATTGAGAAATGTGTCATTTGATAAAAAATTTAGGGTGGTGTATGACAAAAGACGACTCTTTGCTGACGGAACAACTCTGCCTTTCGGGTATTAGAAATGCAGGAAATTGAATTTGATCCTAGGTTTATCTTTCCTTTTTCTTGTTTAATCGTGGGTCCGAGCGGGTGTGGAAAGACCTATTTTGTAAAAAATGTATTGGAAAACTGTGACCGTGTAATAAATGTTGTACCTGACAATATCGTGTGGATTTATACCTCTTTTCAACCTATGTACACTGAACTGCAAAAGATGATTAAAAACATTAAATTTGTCAAAGGTCTGCCTGATTCTTTTGAAGATGAAACACTGTTTCCTCCTGATCAAAAGCATTTGATTATTTTGGACGATGTTATTTTTCAAGCCTCTGACCATCCTGAAGTGGTAAAGATTTTTAAACAGAACCATCAAAACAGAACCTTCAAACGTGCGCCTCTCTGAGCACTGTGACTCCCACGGCCTTTCCACCCTCCCGTGAACCTTCTGCCCCTGCGAGGAGACGTAGAATACGGCAAGCGTGTACCACTCTGACCCCTGTACTTACAGCGGCACCCACGGCAGCTCGACCCTCCCTTTCACCAGATCCTTTCGAACCTGCGAGGCCGATAAGGAGACGTAGGAACCAGAGACACAAGTCTAACATTGTCAGGAGATTGTTTGATGGTATATTTTATACTATATCTTCTTGACTAATAATAATAATAATATATAAAAAAATAATAACTCATCTCTCATCTAATTACAGATTCAGGGTTGAGATTAAACGAGAGCGTTCCTGAACCGTCCTTCAACAGGGTGGAGGGGGATACAGTCGGATACATTCATTCCCAACAACAGCACGAGCACCACGAGAGCGTTCCTGAACCGCTCTTTGACAGGGTGGAGGCGGATACAGGCTGCTACATTCATTCCCAACACCCCCAAGACAAGGTAGTGCTGGAGATTTTCAATAATGTCATACGGTATATTGTTTCCTCCAATTGTAACCAAAGGTGTACTAAAACAGTGTTGAAAAAGCTGTTTTTTTTTTTCCTTTTTCTGTCTTTTGTTTAAGATATGGATGAGGATTTCAATGTTGAATATTTTAATCAAGTACCGAATGCTTTACAAATAGCTGTTGATCAATTAAGTGATGAGGATTTCAATGTTGAATATTTTAATCAAGTACCGAATGCTTTACAAATAGCTGTTGATCAATTAAGTGAAATTCCAATCTCCATTCCAATAAATTTACAATTTACAGAGCAAAATGAAAACGTCCTAGAACTTGACACCTTACAACTCATAAATGATGCCCTCGAAAACCTTAATGCAGTTAATGCAGTAGAGTTTGAAAATCATTCTCCTTCATCAGCTCTCCACACGCAAAGTGATCATGTCTTACACACGCGGTAACAATCAGATCAGAGACGGATTCAGCAGAGACCCTCCTAATGAGAGAAGACCATCACCCCATCTTTCTCCTCAGCAAGGGGGAGGAGGGCTAGGAGAAAATCCATCCGATCTCTCTCCTGAGCGGGGTGAGAGGTTTTTTAATGATTTTAACACATGGAGAACAAGACGCTCCTTTAACATTCCCACTCGGGGAAATGTGCCTGACATTGCAACATTCTATCGAGATGTAACAGGGGTTATCAGCGAATTGGTGGATGTTGCCAGACGACATAGTAGTCGCAATGATTTAATACAGTTGGAGGTGGTGGTGTGAAAACGTACACAATCATGTTACAGTTGCTGTGGATGAACAAGGTGAAAATATTCTACCGGCTTTTAATGGAATGCTAGATCGGATTGTGCAGTCAAACGGTATCATTTCATCGGATGAGAATATAGAATTCATCCTTCACGTGGTGCAGAACCCAGGAGGAGGTGCCAAACGTAAGATGGAGAAAACTCTAGACTGTGAAATCATTGACAAAAAAAGACGTCACTTATTTATCGTAGACAACAGAGACAACCAGCTTTGCTTCGCCATCAGTCTAGCTCACGTTATCTACCCGAAACTTACTGAAAGAGAATGCCTTGATATTGCGAGGAAGTTGCAGCATCAGGCTGGTTTAAATGATGAGACCCCCGTCACTTTCAGTGACATTGGTAAATTTGAAAATATTCTGGGGCGTAAAATTGTTGTGTTTTACAGAACATGCCACAGTAAACCCCTCTCACATTATGAGACAAAATTCTCTGATCGTTCCAATCAGTTGTTCTCTTTTTACTACAAAATCACTATTATGGGATAAAAAATCTCAAAGCCTTCCTGGGGTCGTCAGTCTGTAATTATTGTTACAAGACTTTTAAGCACCCCTATACCCACTTTTGTAAAGGTTACTGCGCAGTGTGCAACGATCCTGCCTGCCCCACAGAAGGGTTCAACACAGTGGTTTGCTCTGACTGTAACAGAACGTGTCGCTCACCCTCTTGTTTCACCAGACACAAATTGGTCGGTTCAAGCAGAAAGTCCAGCCTCTGCGACCGAATCAAAAAATGCGCACGATGCGAACTATACTACAGTGTCAATTTGTCGTTAGACGATGCAAAGCATCGCTGTGCGGTGAAAAAATGTAAAATCTGTGGTGAAAAACTGCAGAGCGACTCTAAAGTCGATCATAGTTGTTACATTCCTACCCTCCAACCAGACATCTCACATCCTGATTTGGTTTTTTATGATTTTGAAACATTTGTGGGTCAAAATGGAGAGCATGTTCCTTTTTTAGTGCATACAAAAACATCCAAAGGTGAAGAGAAGGCGTTTTATGGTCTTGACTGTGCTAAAATGTTTATTTTGCATTTCAGGAAGCCACGATACAAACAGAACATCTTTATAGCCCATAATGCCAAGGGGTTTGACAGTTATCTGGTGTTAAAAGGTATGTTGGAACTGGATGTGACGCCACAACAGATTCTGATGAACGGGAGTAAAATCCTCAGTTTTGAGGAATCCCATTATGGTCTCAAATTCATAGATTCCCTGTCATTTCTCCCCATGCGTCTCAGCGCTATGCCCAAAGCCTTAGGATTCACTGACAAGACCAAGGGGTATTTCCCACACAAATTTAGCTCAGAAATTCACCTCAATTACGTGGGGCCCTATCCCGTTCCGTCCGACTACGGCGTAGATCGCATGACGGTGCGCGAACGGGAAGAATTTGACCCGTGGTACAACGAGGTCAGCCGAGGTACCTTTGACTTCAAAAGGAGGCCTCGCTGTACTGCAAAAATGATGTTGACATTCTCACCCAGGGCAGTCTTAAATTTAGAGATCAGTTCCTAGGTGAGACGGGGGTAGACCCTTTTGGTTCTATCACCATAGCCGGAGCCTGTATGAAGGTGTTTCGCACCAATTATCTGACTCCTAACACTCTGGCTATCCCCTGCCCTCACAACTATTTGAATCAGAGCAAAAGATTCTCTAGCGCATCGGTTCAATGGTTAGAATGGTTGATGCACAAAGAAAAAATCTTTATACAGCATGCTCTAAACATGGGTGAAAAACAGATTGGTGCATTTTTCGTAGACGGATATGCTGAGATTGACGGTGTAAAACATGTCTGGGAATTTCATGGATGTTTTTACCACGGCTGTCCCAGTTGCTTTGATCCCACAGTACAGTGCGATATGAGAGGCGTCACCTTTGGTGAACTGCACTACAAAAGTGAGAAGAGGGTGAGTGAGCTACAGACCACACATGGGGTTCGTGTTGTAGTCATGAGAGAACACACGTGGAACCAGATGAAAACAACATGCACGGAGGTTAAAGAATTTCTCCGTTGCTTTAACGCTCCTGAGCCTCTCAACCCCCGAAAAGCACTTTTCGGAGGTAGAACGAGCGCTTTAAAACTGCGACACACGGCAGCGCCCGATGAAACCATCCACTATGTTGATGTCACCTCACTGTACCCGTTTGTCAACAGTACTTGCTCTTACCCCTTGGTCACCCCGTGATCATCTACAAAGATTTCGAGGACCCACGCAGCTACTACGGCTTCATCAGAGCCACTGTGTATCCTCCTCGAGGTCTTTTATTCCCCGTGTTACCGCACAAAAGTGAGGGAGGTAAATTACTCTTTACACTGTGTCGCACCTGTGCCGAAACTAACAATGAGGGTGGCCCCTGCGAACACGACGATGAGGGCAGAGCTCTGACGGGGGTCTGGGTCACCGTTGAATTCATCAAAGCTCTGGAGGTGGGGTACAGGGTGGGTAAAATTACAGAAGTCTGGCACTTTGACAAGAGCAGCGACACTGTGTTTACCGACTACATACACACTTTTTGAAAGGAAAGCAGGAAGCCTCGGGTTACCCCGCTGAGGCGACGGACCGAGAGAGCAGGGAAAAATACATCAGGGACTATCAGGAGCATCAGGGCATTCTTTTAGATGCTGGCAAAATCGAGACCAATCCTGTGAAAAGACAGGTTGCTAAATTGTGTCTCAACAGTTTGTGGGGAAAGTTTGCACAGAGAGATAATTTGTTTAAAACCACCATTGTCTCAGATCCTAAAGAATTCTTTAGTTACATGTTTTCAGGTAAATACAAAGTCGAATACTTTTCCGTTCTCCACAGCAACAGAGCTCTCATCAGGTGGAAATACACCGACAGGTACGTTCAACCCCCAGGTAAACAGAGTAATGTTTTTATTGCAGCATTCACCACAGCACACGCACGACTGAAGCTGTACAGTTATCTGGAAAAACTACAAGACAGAGTGTTTTACATCGACACAGATAGTTTAATCTATCTGGTCAAAGAGGGTGAGAAACCTCTAGAGCTGGGTAACTATTTAGGTGACCTGACGGATGAACTGGATGGTGACAGCATTCAAGAGTTTGCAGCGGCGGGTCCCAAGAGTTACGCGTACCAAACACGAAATAAAAAGAAAGTCGTCATGCGTGTGAAAGGTATCACTCAGACCCGGGAATGTTGTGAGCGTGTGAGCTTTGACAGTGTCAGAGAGCTGGTGGAGGGTTACCTGAGTAATAAACAAGAGGGAAACACGATCGAGATCCGTCAACACAGCATCAGACGTGATAAAAAGGGTTTTGCATTGAGAAATGTGTCATTTGATAAAAAATTTAGGGTGGTGTATGACAAAAGACGACTCTTTGCTGACGGAACAACTCTGCCTTTCGGGTATTAGAAATGCAGGAAATTGAATTTGATCCTAGGTTTATCTTTCCTTTTTCTTGTTTAATCGTGGGTCCGAGCGGGTGTGGAAAGACCTATTTTGTAAAAAATGTATTGGAAAACTGTGACCGTGTAATAAATGTTGTACCTGACAATATCGTGTGGATTTATACCTCTTTTCAACCTATGTACACTGAACTGCAAAAGATGATTAAAAACATTAAATTTGTCAAAGGTCTGCCTGATTCTTTTGAAGATGAAACACTGTTTCCTCCTGATCAAAAGCATTTGATTATTTTGGACGATGTTATTTTTCAAGCCTCTGACCATCCTGAAGTGGTAAAGATTTTTACACAGTATCGCCACCACAGAAACATGAGCGTTATGATGTTGACTCAAAACGTGTTTCACCAGGGTAAACACAGTCGGACCATCAGTTTGAACAGCAATTATTTGGTCATGTTTAAAAACCCACGGGATAAACTACAAATGAATATATTGGCTCATCAGATTTTTCCATCACAAAAGACATTTTTCTTGGAGAGTTTTGAAGACGCCACAAAAGACCCTCACGGGTATTTAATAGTGGATCTCACCCCCGTCTGCCCAGATCCGTACAGACTGAGGACGGGTGTACTTCCTCACCAGCAAGCGGCCGTTTACATCCCCAGAGCGTCGACGTAGATCATCATGTCAGCGCGTATAAAAAGAAACGCACCCCTGCTGAAGGCCCTGTACCGTGCCACACCCAAGAAACGTAGAGACATTCTTATTCACAGCTCCCCGGATTTTATCCAGACACTGTGTGAGATTTCTTTAAATCTTCTAAAAGGAAACGTCCCCCTGACTCCTTCTCAATTTAAAAAACTGAAGAGACAGAAAAAAATTATCAAACTGTTGGCTGATAAAAGAACCAGTTTAAAGAGGAAGCAACAGGTTCTAAAGAAGCAGACGGGCGGATTTCTTTTACCTCTCCTCTCAGCGGTGGTACCTTTGATCGGGAACCTCGTCGGAGGATTGATACGAAAATGACTTTGAAAAAGGCCCAAAAAATGTTTCTCGTCACCCCTCATCAACTCAACCGCCTGACGCGACCCTCCCAGTCCATCAGAGATGTCGCGGAGGACGATTTGGATGCTAGGATGAGAGCCATCTTAAACGAGCAGGGGCTGAGCTCTCATGAAAAAATTAAAAAATATAACGCGTTACTGCAAAGATATCTGACCTTTGTGAAGCAGGATCAGACAGAGAATCTGACAGAGAATCTGACAAAGACGGAGGCAGAGGCAGATTCTGGGACGGACGTACGGACGTCCGATAGCATCATCGACGACGTGTTGCAGAGCCTCCCACCGCGAGATCGCAAGAACGCCGAATACGTCTTAAAGAAATTATCCGACCGTCACGATGTTTGGAATACAAAAGGGGAATTTGTGTACCGGGGCAACGTTGTAAAAGGGTCTCACATGATCGATCTATTCAAACGACTCTTGTTTCCTTTTAAAAAGAAAAAAATCAGAGGGTTCTGAACCTCCCGGATGGACACATTTTTTAAATACTCTCTCAGAATTAAACATCCCTTTGTCTTCTATAAGTAACCCACGAGCGCGTAATCAATACCGACTCCTCAAGATGGATGCGATCGGATCTCAAGACTCTGAAACACCTGCGGATCTACCGTCAAAAACTAGAAGACGAACAAATGACCCCCGCGTTGGATTAACATTTCATTGTGAATAAATGTAATACACAAAGTTTTGTCTTTTACCAATAAAGCGTTTATTAAACATTTTTTCGAGCGTACAGTCATTCATTCAAAAACTTTAAAAATCTTTAAAACATTGCAAAAAACAACACCCCTGCTTGGAGGGACCATTGATTTTATTTCTAATACAGCGCTGATATTTCCTCACATAGTCGTACACCATGAAGTCATTCTTTATTACATCATCATTGTACAAAGACAGTACTTGATCAAAAGATAGCCCGCACGCGCGGTGACAGAGGTAATAGATGCAATGTTGTCCGCAGACCGTCGACATGTGGTGCTGCAACTGAACGTCGTGGTACTCAATGTTTTTAGAACGTTTTTCCAGAAACTGTAAGATGCTCGGAGGGTAGTGATCAAAGTCCGGCGGAAATCCATAAGAATCAAAAAAGGTGGCTATGCCACCATTTTCCAGCGTCAAAGCTAACCAGTGCTCCCCCGGCATGTGAGCCGGATGTGTGTTGACGATAAAGTAGGCCGGGGTTCTAAAAGAGGGATTCAGCATGGGCAGTTGATCGGACGCCCACACCCCGCAAAACACATCTCCCAGCAGGCTATGCAGAAGGTTCTCTAGTTGAACGTTGTCCATCTTTTAATAATAGTCCACCAGCACCTGCCTCTTGGCGTTGATCTCCAGAATAGAATCGTAACAGGCGTAGACGATAAGGGTCGCGGTGTGCGGCAGGGGTGTTCTAAATCTCAACTCCAGCCTGAGGTTTCCGTTTGAGACGGTAGACAGTGCGTCGTTGTCATCGCTCGGATTGAGATTAAACACAAACAGAGAGTAGCCGTCATTAAAGTCATCACGGCTGATACTCAGGGGTAAATCTTTGAGATGTCTCCCGGTAGCCAGGAACATGTTGTAGAATTCTCTGACGGACACCCCGTTGTTAAAATCGGGTTGGAAAGCTTTAGCCGGAACTTGCCGGCCGTCCTGACAGAGAGCCAGGTATTCGATGTCATAGTGTCTGAAATTAAAAGGCGACAGGTCTCGTCTTCCTGTGAAAGCCTCGTGGTGTACCATACCCAGAACCACGTACTTTGGTATGCTACCCAGAAACAGATTCTCCTGGTTGCAAACCCTAGAGTTTGCCGGAATAGAGTAAGTTTTCACATTAAGAACGCGTGAAAGGGGGTAGAGAGCGTTGCCCTTCATTAAGGCGGCGGCGTGACCTAACCTGACTGCAGGGGACACGGCTACTTTTTTAACAAATAGGGAAGCCCCCAGTACTTTTAGGCTAAAAGCAGAGTCACGCGCCCCCATGAGGCAGAAAGCATCGTTGGCTCGCGTCAGTTTAATTCTCAAATCGACAGAGTTGAGCAATAGTCTCTCGCAGAAAAAGATGTCCCCGTGGAGAGGACCGAGCAGGTGTACTTCTCTGGAACGGGCTGTGGACGCGGCTCTCCTCGTTAACCCATTATTTGGACCGTTCACGAGCACGATAGAGTCCACTGACCCGGCGGTATCTTTGTAAAAAAGACCCCCGGTAAACTGACTGGAGAGCGTGTCCGGTGAAAAGTTGAGCAGGGTCTCAATCATGCAGCGATAGGGGGGGGTCGTAGCGCTCGACTGAGAGATGAGTCGATCCCCCAGGGTCACGTCGCATTGACTGAAAATTGTATTTAGAGGATAATTGATAAGACCCACCGCTGCGTCATTAGCTAGGTTCGATCCGTTAGGGTTGGTGATTTTTACACGGAGATGCAACAGAGTGTCGTTCAGATCCAGATACCGGTCCCCGTCTCCGGGGATGAAAAACTCAATGGGTCCCCCGTCGGTGATGGCTGACAGGGGAGAAATTTCCGTGTAGGTTTTTTCATCGATAGACAGCTGCGTCATAGGTGCTGAAAATAAATCCAATTCGGCCAGAGTACACTCTGGAGATTTCTGATGTACTAGAGCCATTTTCTTTTTTCTCAAAGAAAAGATATTCTTAAAAAATATCAGAGCTCCGGACGGACTTCTTCTTCACACGACGGCCTTTTGCAACTGATTTCTTCCTTTTACCGAACGGCTGTTTATTAAAGCTCGAGGGGATGCGTTCTCCGGGGGGTCGTCTCTTCTCACGGAACCCTTGCTTCATCTCTTGATCATCTTCTTGATCACCGGCGAACCGTTCCATCACGTGTTTGACGGCGTTGGAGGCGATGTTACTCGCAGCGGCTTTAAGATGAGGTTTAGCTATTTCGAAACCTTTCTTGGCCAAAGGGCTGACGAAACGAAATAATTTAGAAAACAAAGATCCTATCCCCCGACCGTACATGACCGGTGCACCGTAAAACCCCGGCAAATTCCCCCCTACTTGACTCTCATAATATTGTACAAATCGGTGAGGATCTTCTCTCAAACCTACCCGAGCCATTTTCTTTTTCTCTATTTTTCTCTTAGCCTTGAACACTTTGTGTGTGGATAGCTGATCAGCCTCCTGAAAATGAATGATGAGGACGCGGGCGATTGGAATATATATAACCCTGGGGTTCAAGTTCTAGGTCTAAAGTGGAGAGTCGCGATAGTCTTGCCGTATGAAAATTTTACCGGTTTGTTTTGATCCGTTTTTATCTCCACCTGAATGTTTTCAATGTGGTTTTTGGACACCGGTAAATAGTAAGCAGGATTGAAATACTGTGTGACGATTTCACCGAACGTTCCTTTTACATCAATCGTTCTCAAAAGTGGCGCATAAACGTCGCCGACCATCTGCGGTGCAACTACGTCGCTGTAACAATACATGTGATAAAACCCAGCTCGTAAATCGCAGGGATAGTACGCATACCTTTGGTCAAACGTAAACCATTCCCCTGATTTCATACCCATCAAATATGCCAGGGGTCCTTCGAAGAGTACGTGGGTTTTACCTCCCGATTGGAAATCAAATCTTTTCGAAAGACTGTCATAGACGAGGTAAATATCAGACTTTATTCTTCTAAATTGTCCGTCCATCTCGAATCTAAAGGCTGAGAAGCCGTTGAAATATGATTCTCTCATCTCTTGACGATGCACCTTGCTCTCCGTGGCCGGTTCTTGAGGTTTTTCCCTCCAGTAAAAGTAGGCATCCTCCTGATAAAGGTGATAAAAGGTGTGCGGGTATGAAATCTGCGTTAAAGCTACTTCCCAGCTTCCCTCTAAATCGATATGTTGAGGCAAATCCACGCGGTAACTGGAACTCGTGTTTTCTTTAAAAACATCGACGCTGGCGTTGGAGGGTAGGGTAATAAAAAAACCCTCGTCCTTCGGACCGTACATGATGAAATGATATCCGTTGCGATCGCGAGTTGATTTTTATACGTTCTTTAAATCTGCGGCTTTGATCCAGCTGTTGAATTTCTCCGGCCAGTTTTTCCAACTTACAAAGACTTGCTTTTCACCCCTGACGACGCGATGCTTCAGAATCTTTTCTACGTGGAAAAGTCTGTCTTCCCCCATCGTTACCTTTTGTAGCTCTGGCTCATAAAATGACCCTTGGATGGGTTCTCCATCGTAATCTTTTAACTTGTACACTGGAGGGTCGCGAGGGATGCGTTCAGATACCGTAAACACCTCGTTCGTAAAACTCTGTTCATATTTTTTATCAAACACTCCTCTCAGTTTTGAAATTCTAACTAGGTCCCCCTTCTTGAAATTCATCTTGGTTTCAACCTTCCGTCGGTTTTCAGATTTACCGTACAAGTTTTGAAACACTTTAAAAGTGTTCTCCGAGGTTACCTCAGCGGGTTTCATCTTGATACTGCTGTGATAACTGTGATTATAGCTTTTCACCAAGTCTTGTAAGACGTCGGTGTATCGCAGAGTGTTGTTTGCTGTAAAATATCTCCACATTCTACCTTTTAATGTACGATTAAATCTTTCAATCACAGAGGCCTTAAGGTGGCTGGCGGTGGAAAAATGAACGATATTGTGTTTTCTCATCAAAGCTTCAAAACTCTTGTTAAAAAATTCTTTCCCCGCATCAGTTTGTATTTTTTCAGGCGTCTGACTTGACTCAAAAATGGATTCAAACGCCTTTACCACCTCAGCCGCTGATTTTCTCTTCAGAGCCCTGACGTAAGCTTTTTTGGAAAATATGTCTATGACCGTTAATAAATAATTATATCCGTCATTATGCTCCGACAGGGCTTGCATATCGCACAGGTCCGCTTGAAATTGGTTTAAAGGGCGGGGGGCGAAAACCCTGTTTCTTGGAAAATGTATCCTGGCCGGTTTGTGTAGAGTGTAAGCGTCCTGTCCCTGTAGAAATGTTTTAACATTTTCTCGAGGAACCGTCTTTCCCATTTCTTCTTGCACCCCCTTATGGAGCCGCTCTACACCACCGAGGCTACCGGGATGCGCGGGATCATAGTACACTTTTTCCATGAAGCGTGTCTCAGACATGTTGAAAACAGAATGAGAAGGGATGCTCGTTTGAGAGGTATTTATTTTTTTATTAGCTGTTAAGAAATCTTTAGCATACACATTTTGTGAGTAACATGAGTAAATACATTTTGTGAGTAACATGAACAAATACATTTGTAACATTTGTAATGTGAAAGTACAGATAGTCAAAAACTAGTCCAAGACCAATGCGTTATCATCAATAGAGTTTGAGTTAAGACTTTATGATCTAGACTGAGGCAGATATCATCGTGTAATTTTCCAAGTTCTTCCAAGATGCTTACAGAATGGTTGTTTTGCACAAGTCTGCTGGTCACATCAATGAGCAAAGCATAAAAGGCTATCATATGACATGGTTTTACAACATCGTTGGACAGTTCTTTAAAAATTACTTTAAAACAATCCGACAATCCAGATTTGCTCATAAGCATCGTGTCATTTACCATCTCTTCCCAAAGTGCGGGTCCTGCACACGTTCTGGTTTTTTCCAGCAAGATGTTTTTGTTTGAAGCCGTTTTGTTCTCAATAGCCTGGTACAAGATGTTTATTATCTGACCCTTGATCAATTGGATCTTGACACCTTCTACATCGTTTACAACTTTTCCCCAGAAGCTCCCCATTTTATATCTGAAAACACCATTTTCAGATAAGTGTTTTCAGTCCAGTACTGAGTCACCGTGTCCAGATGTTCCTGTTTAATCTCGCTGTCGTTGTCGGCGATACTCTCGTACATTTGTTGGATGGGAGGTAGTGTAGATTAATTCGCTGGATTTCAGCTCGAACAAAAGGGTCTCTGCGGCGATCTTGACTTTCACGTAGTCAGCGTTGACACCGCACGCTTTCAGGAAATTTTGAATAGCAGGAATGAACTTGGGTGTGTAGAGTCTTTTCATCAACATGTAAAAGTTGTTGCGGTGAGAAACCCGGTTCGATCACATCCAAACACTGGTGTTGGCGCTGGCTGGGGTGGTCGATCCGACATCCGTTGCAAACCTCACCCTTGTACAGGTCCAGGACGACGCTAAGTAGATGAAGAACGCCTTTTTTTACCAGACCAAAGAATTCAGATGCCCAGCCGTCAAGCTGGTCAGCACCGTTACATACACCCCCGGGGAGATCCGATGCGTCGTCGGGCAAAGGCAGATCAGGGGTTGTTGAGCGTGAAAGACTCTCCACACCGCTCACAGAGATTGGAGAACCTGGACGTGAAGAAGCCGGAGACGGCGCAGGATCTCTGCCTTGGAGAAGAGACTCGGACAGCTCTGGAAGTGATGCTGAGTCTCTGACGGGTGGTGTCAGTGAGGGTGAGTGAGGACTGGACACCCCAGGATCCGATGCCGAGCGTCCGAGGGGTGGGGTTGGTGGAGGGCTTAGCCAAGGAGTGAGAGACTCCTTAGAATCCGTGGGATCCAACGTTGGATGAGTGAGTCAAAGTCCAGCCTGCGAGGCCGAAGCCGACGTTGAGGGCGTTCCGCTTGTGTCTCATCCTCATCCCACAGATAGGAATTGCTCGGAGTGTCAGATCCGCTCTTGACGCTTCTGTTGGTAGACATGCTCTCCTTAGTGTTTCACTCCGGTAGTGGGTAACGTATGGTTCAGACGAACGTCTTTTATACATTTGAGATATGGGTGTGGGCTTACACGAGGGAGGACTCTTTTTTTCGTCACCACAGTGTTGTTCCAAAGACGACAATGGTGAAAAAATTTTGTGATTTTATCATCCATTTCATGCATCTTTTCGATCCATGCTGCAAGAGGTAGAGTCAACACGTTGCTGAAAACCCCACAGTCTGAGCTAAAAAGATCCAAGACAAAATACTGTCTCGGTTTCCCTGACATCTCTTCCATCTGCATCTTGTAGCTAGCACGATAGAACCATCTTCCCGTACCCGAGGTTTTCGTCAACCAAATGCTCACAAATGTTTGTTCTGTGGAAGGTTTCTGTTCTGTGTTGTTTCTTTCTTCACAGCCTTCTTCAGTCACACACACCATTCTCGGTTTGATCAGTTTCAACACACCCCAGTCATTGGAAGACATCGTAGCCGACAACATAGGGCCCTCGCTGGAAGATTCTTCCCGCTGATAGAGAATCAGCTCCCCCGTCTTGTAACGGAACACATACCCAAAACTCCCTGTTTGACTATAAGGCTCCAAAGACCATTCTTGCTGCAAAGGCTCCGAAGGTGACGCCTGAGAACGCTGTACAAACACCGTGGATTTTTCAACTACTTTTCCACACAATTCTCTTATAACGGTCACAGCCGTCTCACCAATCACGGATGTAGAACTACTCATGTTGTCCACGGATGGCTATGCCAGGACTATGGCAAAACTGTTTTGTAACTGTTTTGTAACTGTTGCCCTTATTAAAAACAGGGAGCAAGCGAGAAAGGGGGGGGGGGGGGGGGATCCACCCTCCTCCCTTTTTAAAAAAAGGCGGGAAGGAGAAAGGCGGGAATGGGGGGGGGGGGGGGACAGATGTGGGCGGGTTCAGGGAAAGGTCAACCTGTCACTTTGACAAGAAGTACCCCATTTCTCTCTCTGAGGTGAATGCAACATTGATCATCTGATGAAAAACTCATGCTGCAGTCATATTATGACTTTTTGGACGTTTCTCGTGGAGAGAAAACATCATTTGGGTCAGAAGACACATTTATTTCAAAACAGAGGTGACTGCAACATGATACTATGAAAAGTATGCTTGCAGTCAATTATGACTTTTTTACGTTTTCTCGCGGAGGAAAAATCATTTTTGGTCAGAAGACACATTTTTTCAAAACAGAGGTGAATGAACATGATCCTGTTTGAAAAAGATGCCGCAGTCATATATGACTTTTTTGACGTTTTTCGCAGAGAAAACAATCATTTTTGGTCAGAAGAACATTTATTTCAAAACAGAGTTGAATGCAACATAATCATCTGAAAACTCATGTTGCAGTCACATTATGACTTTTTTGACGTTTTCTCGCGGAGAGAAAAAATCATTTTTGGTCAGGAGACACATTTATTTCAAAACAGAGGTGAATGCAACATAATCTTGTTAAAAAATTCTTTCCCTGCATCAGTTTGTATTTTTTCAGGCGTCTGACTTGACTCAAAAATGGATTCAAACGCCTTTACCACCTCAGCCGCTGATTTTCTCTTCAGAGCCCTGACGTAAGCTTTTTTGGAAAATATGTCTATGACCGTTAATAAATAATTATATCCGTCATTATGCTCCGACAGGGCTTGCATATCGCACAGGTCCGCTTGAAATTGGTTTAAAGGGCGGGGGGCGAAAACCCTGTTTCTTGGAAAATGTATCCTGACCGGTTTGTGTAGAGTGTAAGCGTCCTGTCCCTGTAGAAATGTTTTAACATTTTCTCGAGGAACCGTCTTTCCCATTTCTTCTTGCACCCCCTTATGGAGCCGCTCTACACCACCGAGGCTACCGGGATGCGCGGGATCATAGTACACTTTTTCCATGAAGCGTGTCTCAGACATGTTGAAAACAGAATGAGAAGGGATGCTCGTTTGAGAGGTATTTATTTTTTATTAGCTGTTAAGAAATCTTTAGCATACACATTTTGTGAGTAACATGAGTAAATACATTTTGTGAGTAACATGAACAAATACATTTGTAACATTTGTAATGTGAAAGTACAGATAGTCAAAAACTAGTCCAAGACCAATGCGTTATCATCAATAGAGTTTGAGTTAAGACTTTATGATCTAGACTGAGGCAGATATCATCGTGTAATTTCCAAGTTCTTCCAAGATGCTTACAGAATGGTTGTTTTGCACAAGTCTGCTGGTCACATCAATGAGCAAAGCATAAAAGGCTATCATATGACATGGTTTTACAACATCGTTGGACAGTTCTTTAAAAATTACTTTAAAACAATCCGAAATCCAGATTTGCTCATAAGCATCGTGTCATTTACCATCTCTTCCAAAGTGCGGGTCCTGCACACGTTCTGGTTTTTTCCAGCAAGATGTTTTTGTTTGAAGCCGTTTTGTTCTCAATAGCCTGGTACAAGATGTTTATTATCTGACCCTTGATCATTGGATCTTGACACCTTCTACATCGTTTACAACTTTTCCCCAGAAGCTCCCCATTTTATATCTGAAAACACCATTTTCAGATATAAGTGTTTTCAGTCCAGTACTGAGTCACCGTGTCCAGATGTTCCTGTTTAATCTCGCTGTCGTTGTCGGCGATACTCTCGTACATTTGTTGGATGGGAGTGTAGATTAATTCGTTGGATTTCAGCTCGAACAAAAGGGTCTCTGCGGCGATCTTGACTTTCACGTAGTCAGCGTTGACACCGCACGCTTTCAGGAAATTTTGAATAGCAGGAATGAACTTGGGTGTGTAGAGTCTTTTCATCAACATGTAAAAGTTGTTGCGGTAGAAACCCGGTTCGATCACATCCAAACACTGGTGTTGGCGCTGGCTGGGGTGGTCGATCCGACATCCGTTGCAAACCTCACCCTTGTACAGGTCCAGGACGACGCTAAGTAGATGAAGAACGCCTTTTTTTACCAGACCAAAGAATTCAGATGCCCAGCCGTCAAGCTGGTCAGCACCGTTACATACACCCCGCCCGGGAGATCCGATGCGTCGTCGGGCAAAGGCAGATCAGGGGTTGTTGAGCGTGAAAGACTCTCCACACCGCTCACAGAGATTGGAGAACCTGGACGTGAAGAAGCCGGAGACGGCGCAGGATCTCTGCCTTGGAGAAGAGACTCGGACAGCTCTGGAAGTGATGCTGAGTCTCTGACGGGTGGTGTCAGTGAGGGTGAGTGAGGACTGGACACCCCAGGATCCGATGCCGAGCGTCCGAGGGGTGGGGTTGGTGGAGGGCTTAGCCAAGGAGTGAGAGACTCCTTAGAATCCGTGGGATCCAAGCGTTGGATGAGTGAGTCAAAGTCCAGCCTGCGAGGCCGAAGCCGACGTTGAGGGCGTTCCGTTTGTGTCTCATCCTCATCCCACAGATAGGAATTGCTCGGAGTGTCAGATCCGCTCTTGACGCT
>NW_026621990.1:0-26817 GCF_003711565.1 Takifugu flavidus | reverse complement strand
CCCCCCCCTCCTCGCCCCTGGCCCGGACGGCGTGTCTCCCTCCACCCTGAGGCACTGGGCAGAGGAGCTGCCTCCTGTCTCCACAGACATCTTCAACTCCTCCCTGGAGTCGTGCCAGGTGCCAGCCTGCCTCAAAACCTCAACCATCGTCCCCGTCCCCAAGAAGCCACGGATCACCGGGCTTAACGACTACAGACCTGTGGCGCTCACCTCTGTAGTCATGAAGTCCTTAGAGCGCCTGATCCTGCCACACCTCAAGTCCATCACCACCCCCCTCCTGGATCCACTGCAGTTCGCCTACAGAGCCAACAGATCTGTGGACGACGCGGTCAACCTGGCCCTTCACTCCATCCTGCAGCATCTGGACTCCCCGGGAACCTACGCGAGGATCCTGTTCGTGGACTTCAGCTCTGCGTTCAACACCATCCGCCCCGCTCTGCTACAGGACAAGCTGTCCCAGCTTAGCGTGCCTGCCTCCCTCTGCAGGTGGCTCACTCACTTCCTGACGGATCGGAGGCAGTACGTGCAGCTGAGGAAGACTGTCTCGGACTCTGTCTCCATCAGCACTGGATCACCCCAGGGCTGTGTACTTTCCCCCTCCTCTTCTCCCTGTACACTAACTGCTGCACCTCAAGCCACCAGTCTGTCAAGCTGATCAGGTTTGCGGATGACACCACCCTCATCGGGCTCGTCTCCAACGGCAACGAGACTGCCTACAGGAGGGAGGTGGCTCGACTGGTGTCCTGGTGCGGACACAACAACCTGCAGCTGAACGCTCAGAAGACAGTGGAGATGATTGTGGACTTCAGGAAAGTCACAGCCCCTTTGCCCCCCCTTGCCCTCATGGACTCCCCCATCACCATCGCGGACTCCTTCCGCTTCCTGGGCACCACCATCACCCGGGACCTTAAGTGGGAGCCAACCATCAGCTCCCTCATCAAGAAGGCCCAGCAAAGGATGTTCTTCCTACGGAAGCTGAGGAAGCTCAAACTGCCTCCCAGGATGTTGGCGCAGTTTTATACGGCCATCATCGAGTCCATCCTCACCTCTTCCATCCTCCCCTCCTCCATCACCGTGTGTTCGCTGGTGCCACCGCCAGGGACAGACTGAGGCTGCAGCGCGTCGTGCGCGCTGCCGAGAAGGTGATCGGCTGCAGGCTTCCATCCATCCAGGACCTGTATATCTCCAGGACCCGGAGGTGTGCAGGTCGGATCACGGCCGACCCTTCCCACCCTGGTCACGGACTGTTTTCCCCCCCTCCCCTCAGGCAGGAGACTACGGTCCATTCGGACCAGAACCTCCCGCTACACAAACAGCTTCTTCCCCTCTGCCATCAGGCTGCTGAACACCAAGTGACTTATCACTTAAGCATCATGAACAGCAGCCAGTCGGACTCACGAACAATACACTACTCCTCATGGACCTGCACTATTTCTTACCACTCACTATTTATGTATATACTGTATATAAGTTTTATTTTATTTATCTTATTCTAGTGTGGTCTTCTTTATGTTGAATGTCGCAGCGGCACACCATGACAAATTCCTAGTTTGTGTAATACTGTGTATTACATGAACAATGGCAATAAACCTGCTTCTGATTCTGAGAGGTCGGAATGTGTCCGAGCGCGTTTAACTATTGTCTGCAGCTCCAAGCGTGGCCACCGGGTGGCGGTAAAGCACCACATCATATTTCTCCTTTTTGGAACTTCTTCAGGTGAAAATGGAAGCGGAGATGTTTCAGAGCACCAGAGCTCAGAAAGAGTTTCTAACCAAACACCACCTGTTGGGAATGATGAATGGATGAATTTTTATTTAATTTAGACTAATTTAGACTAATTTTAACATCCTTTATGCCAGTTCCATAGAGCGTACGCGTGCACACACACACACTAGCAAAGATGATATCCAAACAGCCAAATAAATGGAGTCGAAAGAAATCATTTAAAGCTCATATGTCAGAGTCAAGGTCGAGGGTTTTCTATGGCCCCCAGGATGATATTGATTTATTATTAGAACCGGCCCGCAGGCTGCAGATGTTTTACACAGGCCAATACTACATTTCCCACAATGCAACGGTGACAGTCTGAGCGGGAGGTGGCTTCATTTCATTATTTATCAGTAGTCATTAGCATAACAGCAAAAGTTAACTTTCAGATACCCATAAAATGGCAAAACGGAAGGTGGACACTGAGAACCGGGGGTTCAAACAAGGTGGGAGTGGGAGTACATGTTCACGGAGGCAGCTGGGAAACCTGGGTGTCTTCTGTGTGGAGAAAGGGTGGCGGTAATGAAAGAATATCATCTGAGACGGCATCATGAAACTAAACACGCGGACAAAGACAAGAATATGGACATGGAACAAAAGCTACAGAAGGTTGAGGAGTTAAAACCAGGCCTCAAATCTGGACAGGCTCTGTTCAGAAAAGCCAAATCTCAAAGCGAGGCTGCTGTCAAGGCCAGTTTGATTCTGGCAGAAGAGATCGCTCAATCAGCCCGGCCATTTCCAGAGGGGGATTTCATCAAACACTGCATGCTTAAAGTTTGTGAGCAAGTTTGCCCAGACAAAAGGCAACTCTTTTTAAACGGGAGCCTGAGCAGAAACACCATTGTTGTCCCTCAATCTAAAAGAGCAGCTGGAGAAAAAGGGGAAAGATTTCATGGCATCTTCCCTGGCTGTGGATGAGAGCACCGACATTAGAGGGGACTCCAGCCTCAACGTGACAGAGGAGTTTCTGGCGTTGCGTCCTGTGCACGGCACAACCACAGGACAGGATTTGTATGAAGAGGTGTCAAGATGTGGAAATGAGATGGAGCTGCCTCGGGAAGAACTGGTGGGTTGGACAACAGACGGAGCACCTGCCATGTGTGGACACAGGAGTGGACTGGTGGGCAAGATACGGGAGAAGATGCAGGAGGAAAACGTTACGGCTGAACTGACAGCTCATCATTGCATCATACACCTGGAATCGTTGTGTGCTGAAGCCCTGAACATGGAACATGGAATGTTCACCATCACGCACGCAGTGAACTTCATCAGAGCCAAAGGTTTAATTCAGCGCCAGTTCAAGGCGTTTCTGAGCCAGTGGGAAACGCAGCATGGTGATTTGCCCCATCACACTGAGGTGCGATGGCTAAGCCAGGGAAAGGTGCTGCAAAGATGTTTCCAGCTTCCTGAGGAGATCGGATGTTCTTGGACAGCAAAGGGAAAGACACAACTCAGCTCCCAGACCAAAGGTTCTTGTGTGAAACGGCTTTTCTGTGGGACATTCCGAGTCATCTGAATGCAATGAAGCTGCAGCTGCAGGGTCGCGGTGGTGTCCCCTCTGATATGTACAGTACAGTGAAGGCCTTTAAAACCAAACGGACTCTGTGGGAGGCACAGATGCACAAAGGAAACTTGAGCCACTTTCCCAGCTGCCAGACCCTGAAAGAGAAGCTCTCTACCAGTGTGTTCCCGAGCGCACAGTTTGCTGATTAAATGAGTGTTCTCGCCGCTGACTTCCCACGCCGAGTCACTGACTTAAAAGCACCAAAAAGCAGGTTTGAACTGCTCAGCCGTCCGTTTGAGGTTGAGGTGGAAAGCTCAGCACCAAAGCTCCAAATGGAGGTGATTGAGCTCCAATGCAGTGATGCCCTGAAGGCAACACATGGGGCAGTGGGTGCTGCGGAGTTTGCCCGTTTCCTCCCCGACACACATCCAGGCTGCTCCAACGTTGCCTGTGTTTGGCAGCACAGACCTGCGGGAACAACTGCTTTCTTTGATGAAGCTGAACAAAACATCACACAGAAGTGGACTTCCTGCTGAACACCTTCACTCAATTGTGAGGAGTTCCTCAGCTCAGAGCCGGACCCCCAACATTGATGAACTCGTCCAAAAGATGAGACACCACCAAGTATCAGCCTCAAACAAGTGAACATTAAGGTACAATAACACATTTACAATTATTACTCAGCTCAAGTTTAAAAGTTAAAGTTCAATATTTTTCACTGCTCATGTGCCTTTTCCTTGAAGAAAGTGTTGTTTTTGGTGAATAGATTTTTGCACTTTATGTTATTGTATTTCAATCCAATTATGTTCCAAAAATATTTCAGTTGAGTGAATGATAGAAAATTGCTGTTATAATTTTTTTCTTTGAAGTAAATTTAGCCCACTTTTGCTAAATGAGAAAATCTACTAATGGTGCCTTGAATAATACCGCTTCATTCATTTAATGTTCATGTTTTGGGGATTTTTATAGAAAGCAAATTTGTCTTTTGTGCCTCTTGAAAATTAAAAATGACTGACAGAGCCATAAGAAACTATTGCTTTATTTATCTGATCATCTTGTAAAATATTTGTTAGGTTTTCAGTTGGTCGCCCGTCAGAACCACCTGAGTCGCCCACCGGCCTGTTCTAAAAATAGCTCAAATAGCACCACTGACCAATGAGCTGCATCTAATTTATTTTGTTTGCGATTCTTGTTTAAATCACACTTACACATAAACTGGAAATAACAATATATTAAAAAAATGTTTAATATAAATGAACTATGACCTAGTATAGTTCAAAGGTCAGTATGATGCGCATGACCAAAACGTAGCGTCTACGCAGATCGCTACGACCAAACAGCCGAGCGGGCGCAGCCAAAACGAGGAGATGACTGACCCATAAAAAGATGGCAGAAAAAAGAAAGAAGACACATCATTTTCACCACGAGAGTTTCTTTCTCCACAAGAGAAGAACTTCTCACACTACTGCCCCTAAAGACAACTACGAGGGGAGTTGACACATATAACGAGGGGAGTTGACACATATAACAAGGGGAGTTGACACATATAACGAGGGGAGTTGACACATATAACGAGGGGAGTTGACACATATAACGAGGGGAGTTGACATATATAACGAGGGGAGTTGACACATATAACGCGGTGAAGGAGTTTTTGGTGGAGAAAAAAGTGCCGCTGGAAAAGCTGGTATCAGTGACGACAGACGGGGCTCCCGCTGTGAGCGGCCCACTACAGACGGGGCTCCCCCTGTGAGCGGCCCACTACAGACGGGGCTCCCGCTGTGAGCGGCCCACTACAGACGGGGCTCCCGCTGTGAGCGGCCCACTACAGACGAGGCTCCCCCTGTGAGCGGCCCACTACAGACGGGGCTCCTGCTGTCTGTAGGCCTCATGTGCCAGAGTGATGGGCTTTGAGCACGTGATGACTCCTGAGGTGAAGATCAGAAACAGCATCCGCTCCAGAGCCAAACAGCTCAGAACATTCAAGGTTCTGTTGGAGGAGCTGCCAACTGAATATGGTGACCTGCTCCTACACACAGAAATCCGATGGCTCAGCAGGGGACGGATTTTGCTTCCTTTTTTGTCCCTTTTGAGTGAAATAAAAGAGTTCATGCAGTCCAGAGGGGAAGACGCCGCCCTGCTGGAGGACACTGGCTGGACACTGGACCTTGCATTTTTAACGGACATTACTGGGAAACGGAACAGTTTGAACTGGGAGCTGCAAGGCAAAGGTGAGACTGTTGCTGAGAGGATCAGTGCTGTAAATGCATTTAAAGCCAAGATGAACATTTTCTCGATGCATTTACAGACAAAAGGTGCTGCACTTCCCCTCTGTGCAGATGGTGCTGAGAGACAACGCTTCTGCATGTGAGGCTTTGGACTAAAGCGCAGAAAAGTGCTCTCAGCTCATAAAAAGACTTGGGCAAGAGTTTGAGAACAGGTTTTGGGACCTGGATCAGCTTGAGCCATGTGTGTCCTTCATTTCTAACCCTTTCATGAAGGTGGACATATCATGCATTGCTCAGCAGTTCAGTGCAACCTTCAGCCTGGATGCTGCACAGATGCAAATTGAAATTGGAACATTGTGAAATGAGCTGCAGCTCAAAGCCTCTCAGGCTGCACCAAACTTTTGGTGCCTTGTTGACACAGAAAAGTACAGTGGTGTATGTACAGCAGCTATGGAGGTTGCAAGCCTTTTGGGTTCGACCTCTCTTTGTGAATCAGCCTTTTCTGACATGAACTTCATCAAGAACCAACACAGAACAGGCCTCACTGATGCACATCTGCCAGACTCACTCAGAGCTGCACTGTCAAGTTCCCCACCAGAGGACAACACACTGGTAACCGCAGCAACGCCAGGCTTCCCCCCAACGGACAAAGAAACGGACACCAGATTTGGTGTCTCCTTCAGAATTTGTTAAATGTGTTTGTAAAATGGAACAATTGTTTATGTTAAAATGTTCATGTGAAACAATCTGCAGACTGAAGTGTGAAGTTCAAAACGTAATCAGATTTATTTTAAAATCTGAAAGTTTATCTTTGTATTTTACATGATTTATTATTTGTACAAACGTGGTGCAAAGTAATTCATGATTTGTTAAAAAATGTCAGTGGCTGGTAAAAATGGGACATTGTGATTTCCTAGGACTGTTGGAGAAGTGATCATTTTAAAATGGTTTTAAAACATTTATTTCAATTTGAAAAACACTTGCACTAAGACAAAATATAGAAATAAAGTGTTGCATATTGATATTTATCTGTTCCCGATCTTGTTAAATCATTGTTGATATTGATTGTGAGAAATCATTAACATGATCAGTGTCTTTGCAGAGATGAATATCATTAACTATTAATAATGACATTTAGTTAAAGGTAAATTGAGCAAATTGGCTATTTCAGAAGTGTGTATCAAACTGGTAGCCCTTCACATGATTCAGTACCCAGGAAGTAGCTCTCGGTCTCAAAAAGGTTGGTGACCCCTGCACTAGACTATATGCGGTCATTTTAAAATGTTTCAATGAACATTGGATCAGTCTGGCCCTCGGCTTGGAGCTACATTTTTTATTTGGCCCTCCGTCCATTTGACTTTGACACCCCTGATTTAAATGAATCAGGATGTTTCCATCAGTGGTTAAAAATCCGATGAATGTGATCATCAAAATGCACAAATTCTGTCTTAAATCAGTATCAGCCGTCTTTGTTCATTTAAATATATCGAGCAGTGATCCAGGATTAAACGTTGCTGTTGTCCAAGATTACTGACTGATCCATGATGTGTAACAGATTTCTATTATATCGATTAACCTGAATGTTTGCATTGAAATTTGACAGAAATCTGCAGAATGTAAACTGTATAAAAGTTCACTTTCACTGAAACAGTTGCAGTCTCATTATGGGCTGTAACTGGAGGAGCTCCAGCTTATGTCATTAGAATCTACATGATTCAGTTTATTCATGCTTTTAGTGCTCTTTTGACTGAATTTTACCAGATAAAAATGTACCTTTTCTGCCCCCAATAAAATAGTTCCTCTGTGTTCTAAGAGTTTAAAGAAATGCATTTAAAAAACTTAAAACGAGGCCAGATTTCCGATAAAAGCCTGGTTTGACCAGCAAGTCTGGCTCATTTACAGTTATTGATGAGCTCTTTTTCTGTGATATCTGTCATTTAAGTCCTAAAAAGCTGTTTAAGGGTCGTTTTCCTTCCACTTCTCAATCACCGTCGTGTCTCACTTCACAGGACCTGCCCAAAGGTTCCCGTTTCTGTCATCCTCGCTAAAACGGACTAAAAGGACGCTTCTCCGGGTCATCCAGCTCACCTTGTCCAGGCAGCTCACTTTCTCTGTCGGGTAGACGATCTTCCCACAGCGGGCGCACTGAGGGTTCATCCTCGGAACCTCCTCCGCGGTCTCCTCCGCTTCTTTAAAACAGATATAGTTGCCGTCGCCGGCAGCCGAGCGCCACAAGTTCCAGCAAACGTTTGACAACCAGCAGCGACGACAAAATGTAGAGATACAAGTCAGTAGGAGACAGACGGAGCCTCTGTGGACGCACGAAGGAGCCGCGTCCGGCTGGAGACTCGCTGATGCTGCGCTGACAACCACCGTCAGTGACAAGCTAGCGAGAGTGAGCTCACGAGACCGGAAATTAGCGACAGGAACCGGAAGTAAACAAAGGAGCAGACAACTCTGCGTTCAAGATTCATTCAAATATGCAAATAAAGAGTAAAATAACAAATACATTTAAACTTAACAGAAAATATAAGGACTCATCAACTTTATTTGTACCCAAAATGTAGTTTCTGTCATTACATAAACTTCCTCATACAAATATTTACACTGTATGATATTAAACTATTAGCATTACACAAATGTAATTTAAGTTATGCTCAAAAATACATGTAAAATGTTTCGATCCTCTGTCACATAACACAAAGCAGATAAACACATAAGGAAACACAGTAAAGTTTCAAATTAAAAAAAATCAAATCTAAGTTTACAAAAAGCGCATAAAAATTAAATTGAGAATCTGTGACTGTGTACTGCGCAATCCCTTGCTTATTCTAAGCTTATTCTTTTTATTTTAATTATTTCGTTTGCTGTTAACTATTGTCTTCCTGATTTAGGCGGAACGAGCTGCAGGTGAGCTGGAGGCTCAGCGCTCTTCGGAGATCGGCCCCCCCTGAATGCCGTTCCTGCAGGTAGAGGAGGTGAGAAGTCCGAGTGCCGACCAGAAACCGAAGCACAACAAATAACATATGAAAGAGGATATATGAACATATGACTTAATAACAAACAAAAAGATCAAAAGTGGCGTAAATGTCTGGTCCTGACAGGAGAAGGATAACTGGAGCGGCATCGCTCGTACAGTAGACCGACTCTGCCTCTTCCTGGTTACCCCGGTGATGACCTTTGGCACCGTAATCATCTTTCTGACGGGAATCTGTAACCAACCTCCTCATCTGCCCTTCAAAGGAGACCCGCATGACTACAGAGAGGAGAACCCACGCCTGCTGTGATGCACGCACACAGCCAGGGCTTTTTCCATCGCCATCGTTTCTCTGGGGGAAATGTTGCATTTCTTTATCTTAATAACAACAAATCTTTAGTTTGTTCTATAGCAGCTCCATATGTTTAGTGTCAAAGACTTCTTAGATTGTGCTAATTGCTGGCACATAAAGAAAATGCTTTGATTTCACTAAAGTGACACAAACCCTAAAGATTCTGAAGGCATGATGTAAAATAGTAACGTATAATACAGACATTTGAAGAGACAATTAAGAGAATGTTTTCATGCTTCTAAGAGTGGCCGAGGAGCCATTTAGAACTTTATAAAGATGCATTGTGTGATACCAGGAACTAATTTAACTTCAAGGTGAAGCTGCTTCTGCTTTGTCGACCATCGACTGATCTCCTGAAAGTCCACCACCGCTTTTTAAAAACTGAATTTTTCATCTATGGAGGGAGTAGACGGCAGATGTTTCCACAGATGCTCTTCACCAGTGGTCAGTGAGTGATGCAGCAGATGAGCGGGAGTTGACTGGCTTCAACCAGCTACTGACTCAATGTCTCCAGCCCATAGTGTGGATTCTCTAGGAGATCAGACAGCAGCTTCACTCCTGAATCCTTCAGCTGGTTCCAACTCAGGTCCAGTTCTCTGAGATGGGAGGGATTGGACCTCAGCGCCGAGGCCAGAGAGTCACAGCTGATCTCTGATAAACTGCAGTTAATCAATCTGAAAAATGCAGGATAAGGTTATACGGTGCAGGTCTGCATGTTATCTGCGTCAGTACTAAACCTACGTTAGTTCTTAGTTGGGTCGTACCTGAATTCACGATATTACAAGGAATTTTTTTTAATGTGGTGCATCACAGCAGTGTTGAGAACAGCCTCACTTCACCATCTTAGCAGCTGGTATATAGGTAGAAAAATGAAGACTGACCTGAGCGTCTCCAGTTTACAGTTTGGACTCTCCAGTCCAGAACAGAGCCGCTTCACTCCTGGATCCTGCAACGTGTTGTAGCTCAGGTCCAGAACCCTCAGATGGGAGAGGTTGGAGTTCAGAGCTGAGGCCACAGAATCACAGCTGGTCTCTGATAAACTGCAGCCACTTAGTCTAAAATAACAATTATTTTGAGAGAAGACAAATAAAAATCAACATGTACCAGAGCAAAACACAGATTACAAGCAACAAACCTCTCGTCCTGCACCGGCTTATCTGCCGTATGTTCCTATTTTGGGTTCTTTCAGGGCGGTTGGACCAGATCTACACCGTATGTAAAGTGTGTGTAGGTCAAAATACCTTCCAAGTTTGTGAGACCACATTTCTCAATAGCACTCAACTCTTGTCAGGAGTTGGGACAAAGCGACCCACTCCTGATAGCTTGTGGGCGATGCTGCAGCGGCCCTGCAATCCCTACACTCTCTGGTGAAACCAAATCAAAGGTTTTAGACACTGCTGGATGCTGGAAGGGTGGCTATAGTCTGGACGCATCGTTCCCCTGACTGCACATTTCTCCAACAATGATTGGCAGCTGGTGTCACTTGTTCTCCAGATGAGAGAAGGAAAGAGAGCCACCCTACAGTGTGTTTGATTGCCCCACTGCAAGCTCAATGCTGCCAGAAAACATTGCAGGAGCATCAATTCCCCTCAGGGCATCAACAAGGACCTCAGGAAAAGGTGCAGCTGCCACCTACTAGAGACAAGCACACTGAGCTGAGATTCAAAGCCCTCTCCTCCCAAGAGAAGAGCTTGTTTGTTGGAGGCTCTTCTGGGCGATACCTGGTGCCACAGCTCCAGCTCAGCACGTCTCTGGAGCTGAGGTGGAGCTTAGCAAGTTTCATGGTTCTCCACCACTTCCTCTCGCTGAGGACCTTCTCAGCTGGTGGTTCCAAGTTGAGCAAGTGATACTTCTGCATTCCTGCCACCAGTGTCTCTGCAGAAAGAGTCTTCTCTACTGTTTTATATTATATTATAGAAAATTAGGATTTTTGGTTGATGTCTTAGATTTTGTTGACTAAAAGCAGGTTTTTCTTTAATAACATAGAAAGATTCGATGAGAAGAGCAAATGTATTATTTTATGAGCTACTTCCACTACTATTATATTCACATACTTCCATATTGTCTTAGATTGCAAGCTGCATTTATTGCATCGTTCATAGAAAGTCATATTTGTGAGGAGAAAAACTCAAATAAGGTCATTTTCTTTAATGATCATTACAAAAGGAGGCGATGAACAAACAGATTTATATAAAAATGTGTAAAAACTTATGGATGGAAACATTTTTAAAATGGTTGCATTGTGTAGAATCGGTGTAGAATCAACTTGTTGACTTCTGATTTGGACTCCAATCGAAGTGAGGTGCAACAATTGTGGACGCTGAAAGCTTCAGATCTTCATGAAGGTTTCTGTGGTTGGACTGACCTGCTGCCCCTTTAAGAGGGAGGCAGGTTTGGGCTTCTGGCTGGAATGAAGCCACCTAAGATGAGAATGATTGCAGGCTTTCGGTACCAAGGTTTAACAGGGTGCTCACTTCACACTTGGGCTTTTCTCTTTTTTGGGATGGGTTTTCTCAGTAGAGAAGGGGCATGGCACACTGCAGCAGCTTTCTTTTTGGGTTTTCTAGTTTTCCTTCTGGTCTTTAAAAGACAGGAAGAACCATTTTTGATTGGTCTGAATGTTTGGGCGGTTTTGTGGCCAGCCTAAAATAAAACAAGACAAATCTACAACTGATACTTCCTTTCTAGTCACTGATGACCATCCTCACATGGGACAGATTTCCACAACCAATTTAATACTGCAAATCTGTCCTTTGTGGTCTTTTTTCCGAGAACTGTAACACTACGTTTATAACAAAGATCAAACATGTAAACATTTATTGTCTAACTAGTTACACCTGGGAAAGTACTGGATCATCTCTGACTGACCTGAGAGTCTCCAGCTTACAGAGAGGATCCTGGAGAAAACCACAGAGCTGCTTCACTCCTGAATCCTTTAGCTGGTTGTCACTCAGCTCCAGAACCCTCAGATGGGAGGGATTGGACCTCAGTGCTGAGGCCAGAGAGTCACAGCTGATCTCTGATAAACTGCAACCATTCAATCTAAAAACCACAATAAATCCCATTTGTTTCAGTCAGATGAGTTCAGATTTTGCTTTGCTTAGTTACAAATAAATCTGCTTGGAATCTTTGTAGATGAATGAAATACGGACTTTAGACACAGCTGAACTGACCTGAGAGTCTCCAGCTTACAGTTTAGACTCTCCAGTCCAGAACAGAGCAGCTTCACCCCTGAATGCTCTAGACTGTTGTAGCTCAGGTCCAGAACCCTCAGATGGGAGGGATTGGACCTCAGCGCCGAGGCCAGAGGATCACAGCTGAGCTCTGATAAACTGCAGCTGCTCAAACTGAATAAAGACAAAATACAACCTGTCAGATATGAGCAGATATGTTGAGTCCACACTCGTTTCTGAAAACCTGAACAGGAAAACAGTCGACAGAACATCTGGTTCTTAAGATAGTCACCCAAAAATAATTGGTCAGAAATGGAGATGTTCTTTAGGAGGTATAAAACAGAACAGAGATAGCTTTTAAGTTAAATTCCCAGCTGTAGCTGTGAACAAGATGACCTTTAACCTTCAGACATGGAATTTAAAAGCTTCTAACACTGGACAACACTCGAAGAACAAAGTGTCTGGTGAGATCACTCAATGGAGCCTTTTCCTGACAGAGTCAATCATGTCTGCTGTTAACAGCCTGTGTTCTTAATCACATCTGGACTTACTCGGCTTCCTGCAGTTCCTCACAGCTGGAATCAGGCGACGTCGTCCCTCATCTGAGGTGTTGTACTGCTGCAGGTTCAGCTCATCCAGAACCTCCTCTGACATCTGCAGCAGGTAGGCCAGAGCTGAACAGTGGATCTCTGACAGTCTCTTCTCTGATTTCTTCTCTGACTTCAGGAACTCTTGGATCTCCTGATGGACTGACTGATCCTTCATCTCCATCAGACAGTGGAAGATGTTGATGCTTCTGTCTGGGGAGATTTCATCACTGTTCTCCTGCTTCAGGTTGTTGAGGACCTTCTGGATGGTTTCTGGGTGGCTGTCCGTCTGATCCAACAGTCCACCCAGGATCCTCTGATTGGACTCCAGAGAGAGACCATGAAGGAAGCGAACAAACAAGTCCAGGTGGCCATTTTTACTTTCAAGAGATTTCATTAGTGTTCTCCTGAGGAAGTCATCAAGAGATGTGACTGGATCGTTATTTAACAACCCAACAAACCAGGAAAAACGGTTTGGTTTCGAATATTTCAGGAACTGATTTATAACCACTGTGTCTTTCCTGGTGTAACGGTGGAACATGTAGACGGCAGCCAGAAACTCCTGAATGCTCAGATGAACAAAGCAGTAGACTGATTTCTGGAAGATCACACTCTCTCTTTTGAAGATCTCTGTACAAACTCCTGAGTACACCGACACCTCAGAGACGTCCAGTCCACATTGCTCCAGGTCTTCTGAGTAGAACATGATGTTTCCTTTCTCCAGATGTTCAAACGCCAGCCGACCCAACTTCAGAAGGAGTTTTTTATCAGCCTCAGTCAGTTCCTCTGGTCTCTGCTTTCCTCCATACTTCTGCTTCTTCCTCTTTATCTGAACCATCAGGAAGTGTGAGTAGAGGTCAGTCAGGGTTTTGGGCAGCTCTCCTCTCTGGTCTTTGGTCATCATGTCCTCCAGAACTATAGCAGTGATCCAGCAGAAAACTGGGATCAGACACATGATGTGGAGGCTCCTGGAGGCCTTGATGTGTGAGATGATTCTCTTGGACAGATCTTCATCACTGAACCTCCTCCTGAAGTACTCCTCCTTCTGGGAGTCAGTGAAGCCTCGTACTTCTGTGATCCTGTCAACACACGAGGGAGGAATCTGATGGGCTGCTGCAGGTCTGGAGGTGATCCAGATGAGAGCTGAGGGAAGCAGGTTCCCCTGGATGAGGTTCACCAGGAGCACGTCAACTGACGATACTTGTGTGACATCAGAGATGACCTGATGGTTGTTGAAATCCAGTGAAAATCTGCTTTCATCCAGGCCATCAAAGATGAACAGAAGTTTCCAGACAGTCAGATCTTCTGCTCTGATCTTCTGTAATGTTGGATGGAAAACATGAAGCAGTGAGAGAAGACTGTGCTGCTCATCTCTGATCAAGTTCAGCTCCCTGCATGAGAGCGGAAGCACCAGACTGATGTCTTGGTTCTCCAAACCTTCTGCCCAGTCCAGACTGAACTTCTGCACTGAGAAGGTTTTTCCAACGCCGGCGACACCGTTGGTCAGAACCACTCTGATGTGTCTCTGTTGCTCAGATAAGACTTTGAAGATGTCCTGGCACTTGATTGGGGTGTCCTGGATGTTCTTCTTGGAGGTTCTCTCAAGCTGTCTCACCTCATGTTGTGTGTCCACCTCCTCACTTTGTCCCTCAGTGATGTAGAGCTCAGTGTAGATCTTGTTCAGCAGGGTTCCACTTCCTGCTTCATGAGTTCCTTCAGTCACATGTTCACATCTTCTCTTCAGACTCATCTTATGACCTTCTATCACTTCTTGCAGATCACTTCCTGAAAATAAGTAAACCAATGATTTCCATCTATCTAATAAATCATCAACACAACTACAAATTCATGACATCACAAGTTCAATTTTATATTGAACAGTTTTACTTTGTTTGGGCTTCATTTCAGCATCTCCAGATCTGCTTCCAGATTGTGAACAAGAGGACTCTCCTGGTGGAGCTGACTGGTCCCAGTTTGATAGGATGTGCTCCCCCCTCTCACTATGAAACACATCTCTATTAGTCCTTTGATTTATAGGATGAAAAAACCTGATCAAGACTCAATATTGTTCCAGCATTTATGTCTGAATTCATCTTTCAGTTTAAACATGATTCTTGTTTCTAATCAACAATATTCTCATTAAGTATGTAACTATATGACTGTCTGAGGTTTAAGTGTTAAACATCTCCAATAATAAACTCACAACCTGCTGCTGTTAATGTGACTAACAGCTGTCACACAAACACATCATCACGCTTTAGTTTTCTTACATTTGGTCTGAACTTCTGAAGTCTATCATTCCATCTTTGGACCGGTCACTCTTCAGGGACACACAGCTGGGCACTGTGGACTCTGCTCTGTCCTCGTCCATCCTGAGGAAACATCAGATGAGATGTTGACTGTGATGAAGGTAAATAATCTGTAGAGGTTGTAGTTAAATAATCCCAATTCACTGCATTTTTATCAAACAGGAACATTTCGGATCAGGGGGCCCCCCTGTTCTTCCCAATCAAACCTCTCCAGGTCTCACTGTCGCTGCTGACGTGAGCATTGAAGTCACCCAGGAGGACGAGGGAGCCCCCAGAAGGAGCACTCTCCAGCACTCCCTCTAAGGACTCCAAAAA
Organism: Takifugu flavidus; assembly: GCF_003711565.1. Taxonomy (NCBI): domain Eukaryota; kingdom Metazoa; phylum Chordata; class Actinopteri; order Tetraodontiformes; family Tetraodontidae; genus Takifugu; species Takifugu flavidus. The sequence goes on along the minus strand of NW_026621990.1, from coordinate 11,605 downwards.
GGGTGGATACGCTGAACTGCTGTTTGGGCCATAGGATCCGTCCCCCCACCAGAAGGCAAAGGGAGGCTACCCTCTCATCCACCGGGGTAAACTCCAATATCCAGGCACTGAGCCGGGGAGCAACCAGAATTGCCACCCCTGCCCGTCGCCTCTCACCATCGGCAACTCCAGAGTGGTAGAGAGTCCAACCCCTCTCGAGAAGACTGGTTCCAGAGCCCTTGCTGTGCGTCGAGGTGAGGCCGACTATATCTATTCGGAACTTCTCAACCTCGCGCACCAGCTCAGGCTCCTTTCCCACCAGAGAGGTGACATTCCATGTCCCTAGAGCCAGTTTATGCAGCCGGGGATCAGACCGCCAAGGTCCCTGCCTTCGGCCGCTACCCAACACACAATGCACCCGACCCCCCCCACCCGCCCCTCCTGCAGGTGGTGAGCCTACGGGAAGGGGGTCCCATATTGCCTCTTTGGGCTGTGCCCGGCCGGACTCCCTGGGCAGAAGTCCGGCCACCAGGCGCTCACCAACGTGCCCCACCCCCAGGCCTGGCTCCAGGAGGGGGCCCCAGTGACCTGCATCCGGGCAAGGGAAACTTGGAACCAATGTTGTTTTTCTTCATTAGGGGGTCCTGGGCTACGCTTTGTCTGGTCCCTCACCTAGGACCTGTTTGCCATGGGTGGCCCTACCAGGGGCATAAAGCCCCAGACAACGGAGCTCCTAGGATCATTGGGACAGGCAAACCCCTCCACCACGATAAGGTGGTAGCCCAGGAGGGTATTGGACTTCTGTGCTCGTCTCAGATTGTCCATAACAAACACCTTGTTCAGGAATAAAGGCGTCCACATGTGCACTTGGCACCAGGACGCCTTAGGCCGCAGATCGATGATCGACTTTGTGGTCGCGTCATCGGATTTGCGGCCGCATGTTCTGGACACTCGGGAGAAGAGAGGGGCGGAGCTGTCAACTGATCACCACCTGGTGGTGAGTTGGCTCCGATGGTGGGGAAGGATGCCGGACAGACCCGGCAGACCCAAACGTATTGTGAGGGTCTGCTGGGAACGCTGGCGGAGTCTGCTGTCAGAAGGAGCTTCAACTCACCCCTCCGGGAGAGCTTTGACCATGTCCCGGGGGAGGCGGGGGACATCCGTATCTAAATGGAGAGCTGTAGCACTCTGCAATGATGGATATTGTTGGGAAACTTTAAAATATATGCCTTGGAATTTTTGTGAGATGATGTTAACCCATGTAGGAGAAATGACCAGTTAAAAACAGAAGCAATTTTCAGTTTTAAAAGATTTACCACACTAAAATTAACATGGGAGTTAATGGGAGCGAACACCTGACATGTTGGTGTACCGTTTCATTTTAAGGACCTGGTGAATTTCATTTTTCACGATAGTAGAGGCTAATACCTACAAAATGATGTTTTGTATGGTTGTGAAATGTTCTAAGGCAGAGTTATGTGGTTCAGAAAACCTTACTTTAAAGGTGAGCCTTGAGATCCGATACCGAACTTTAAAGGGTGTCACACAAACACATCATCACGCTTTAGTTTTCTTACATTTTGTCTGAACTTCTGAAGTTAAACATATCATCTTTGGACCGGTCACTTTTCAGGGACACACAGCTGGGCACTGTGGACTCTGCTCTGTCCTCGTCCATCCTGAGGAAACATCAGAAATAGTGATGAGACTGTGATGAAAGTAAATAATCTGTAGAGGTTGTAGTTAAATAATCCCAATTCACTGCATTTTTATCAAACAGGAACATTTCTAATACATTCTGGATAACAACTGAATCAATAAATCAATTATGTCTCTGTATAATTTTCATGTTTTCAGAGTTTAAGCTGCTTTTTTTAACTGTTCCCTGCAGTGAGAAAAGAACTGGCACCTTTTCCAGCCCCTCATCCTGCAGCACTGAATGTGCTCTAAAGTTCTTTCCAGAGCAAACGTCTCTGCACTTGCAGCAACATGTTGTAGTCATGGATCCGTGAGGAGAACCGGATACAGGAAACGCCCCCACTTTGATCCCAAAAACCCAACTGGTGGCCAACGGTGGTCCGGCAACGACGGGGACGCTGGTCCATCGGGCCCAACAACACTGGTTTTCCACAGTCCAACATGGTGAAAGGACTGTCTTCAGCTCAGCCAATAAATGATTCGGTGCTACATAAACATACTAGTCAGGACTTTTTAACTTTCCTCATTTGTTCCCCTCTTCAATTATTTCTATGATCCAAGTCCTCAAAGATCACTGCTCTATTTAAAATAGATGAAAGAAATGACACCCACTCCTGCATTTCTTTCACAGTGGTTCCACAACATAGAACAATAAACCACTGTGAGAAAACGTGCAACATGAACCAAAAATCCTGTTGGTGTCCTGTGATCCTGTGTTGATTTATTTAATTAGTTATTTTTAAAGTTTATTTTAGTCTTAAATTGGCCCGGCTGAGAGATGCTAACTTGCACACGATTAGATGTTGTTTGACAGGTAATACTGTTGGGACAAATGACACATTCCTCCGCCAGTCCGAGCTCACGAAGGATTATTTTACAAAACTTCTGAACTTCCTGAAAACCTGTGGACTGTCTCCCTTCATCAGCGGCCCCCTCCCTACTCTTGGCCGTGGGTATGGCCGTTTCAGCCGAGTCCTCAGCCTGCACACCTGGCTTCATTCTGCCTGCCAAGCCCATAACATTGCCTTCGTGGACAATTTCGACCTGTTCTGGAATCGTCCGTGCTTTTTAAAATCGGACGGAATTCATCCAAACCACGCAGGTAGCCGCATGCTAGCGGCTAATCTGCAAGACACCATCCATTCCTCCCCTTATGCCTGACTACTTGCCTCCCCATCTCACTCAAACCCCTCTCCCTCCATGATCCACCCACTGTCAACGACCCCTCCCCAGAGCTCCCCCCGCTGGCAGATTATCCAACTGTCTCCCTCAGCCACTGGTCTCTCCAAGATTAGCTCTCCTCCCACAATAAACCACAGGAGCAACCAACTGTTCCCGATTCCCGTCCTCATAACCAACAGACACCGCTCTGGCAGAAACACCTCCCGGACTATCAATCACTCAGTCTTAGCCAGCCCATCTGTCCAGGCTCTGACTCACACCAAACTGAAGACACTTCTGTCAGCTTCGGACTTCTTAACATCCGCTCACTCACGAACAAGGAACACCTCATCCACGATCTCCTAACTGACCGCAACTTCGACTTTCTTTGTATTACGGAAACCTGGCAACAACCAAATGACTTCTCCTCACTCAACGACTCCACCCACCCACCGACTATACATATTTGTCCCACCCCCGCTCCCACGGCCGTGGTGGTGGTATCGCAGTGATTCACCACCAGAAGTGGAAGATCCTTCCGCTGTCTTTGCTTCCATCATCCTCATTTGAACATTTGGCACTTACACTCTCTGGACCCACTCCCACCGTCATTGCCACTATTTACCGTCCCCCCAAGCCCCACAGCGACTTCCTAAATGACTTTGCCGTCTTGCTCACCCATCTGTGTACACTATCTCCAAACATAATAATACTAGGGGACTTCAATATCCACATGGACAACACCAATCTGCCTCTCACCAGAGACTTCTTATCATGCCTCGAGAGCTTTGGACTGCATAATTTCATCAACTTCCCAACGCACACTAAAGGACACACTCTAGACCCTCTCTGCTGCTCTGGTCTCATCCCCCTCTACTGCACTGCTGATGATCTCCATGTCAGCGACCATTTCCTCATCTCTTTCAGTACTGCACTCCCCCACTACAGAGTTAAGTCACCATGCTTTATCTCATTCCGTAATTTGAAAAACATCAACATTGACACCCTTAGTTCCCACATTAATGATATTATCATCCCAGACTGTTTCACTACCACTGACGAAATCACATCCCACTACAATACTAGTTTAAAGAACATCCTCAACTCCCTCGCCCCAGCCAAAACACGCTCTGTTTCGTTCTCCACAACTGCCCCCTGGTTTACCTTGCATCTCCGCTCCATGAAAACCAAAGGCAGTCAACTGGAAAGGCTTTATAAGAAAACTGGACTCCTGATCCACAAGGAAATGTACATTGCCCACATCCACCAATACAAAGACGCAATTCACCAAGCCAAGACAAAATACTACTCTGCCCAGATCTCCTCCAACAAAGGAAACACCAGATCTCTTTTCACACTTCACACTTTCACAAACTATCCAGCCACTTGACTCCCTACCTCCACACCTGTATTCAACTGACACATGTAGCTCCCTAATGCAGTTCTTCAAGGACAAAATTCTAAACATTCACCATCACCTAGACACAGGCTCACTTTCCGCTCTCCAACCTGGACCTCCTCCCAGCCCACCAACTAATCTGCCTCACCGTCATCACTTCTCCAATTTTCTTCTCCCTAAAAATCTTGACATCGCTGCTCTTATCCGGAAATCCAAACCCTCAACATGTCAACTGGATCCCCTACCCACCAATCTGGTCAAATCTTGCCTCCCTGCTGTCCTCCCCCTCATTTCTGCCATCATTTAATCGTCACTTTCGACTGGAACTGTTCCCTCATCCCTCAAAACGGCAGCCATCACCCAATCCTGAAAAAACCAGGCTCAGACCCCAATAATTACAACAATCTCCATCCCATTTCCAATCTACCTTTCATTTCCAAAATCCTTGAAAAAGTAGTCGCCTCTCAACTACACACCCACCTAGCACATAACTCCCTTTATGACCCGTTCCAATCTGGTTTCCGCCCCCGCCACAGCACTGAAACTGCTCTCATAAAAATAACCAACGACCTTCTCACTGCAGCTGACTCTGGTTCACTTTCCATCCTTATCCTCCTTGACCTTACTGCAGCATTCGACACCATCTCCCACCCCATTCTACTCCGTAGACTCTCCTCCATCGGTCTTGCCAAGACCCCCCTTCAGTGGTTCTATTCGTACCTTTCAGGCCGCACACAGTTCATCCAGCTCAAATCATTCAAGCCCAACCTCTCCCCAGTCACTTCAGGCGTGCCACAGGGCTCAGTCCTGGGACCCTTGCTATTCATCATCTATCTTCTTCCCCTTGGCGCCATCTTCCGCAAATTCAACATCCAATATCACTGTTATGCAGACGACACTCAACTGTACCTTTCAAGCTCGCCTAACTCCTCACTCCCACCCTCCTCCCTCCCCACCTGCATAGCTGAAATCAAAGCCTGGTTCTCGTCCAACTTCCTTAAATTAAACAGTGATAAAACTGAAGTGCTCCTCGTAGGGACGAAATCATCACTCTCAAAAGTTGCCAGTTTCTCCATTCCCATTGACACCTCCTTGGTCTCCCCCTCCCCTCAAGTTAAGAGTCTGGGCATCATCCTTGACAGCAATCTCTCATTTAAATCCCACATCAGCCATACCACTCGGGCCGCCTATTTCCATCTCCGACAAATAAATCGACTTCGTCCCTCCCTCTCCCCCAACACCACCTCCATCCTCGTCCATAGTCTTGTCACCTCACGTTTAGATTACTGCAACTCCCTCCTCTTCGGTCTCCCTCAAAAATCTCTCCACAAGCTACAACTGGTCCATAATTCAGCTGCCCGCATCATCACCAAAACCCCATCTTCCCACCACATCTCCCCCATCCTACAACAACTCCACTGGCTTCCCATCACTTTCCGGATCCTGTACAAAATCCTTCTACTCACCTTCAGAGCCATCCATAAACTTGCCCCTCCTTACCTGTCTGACCTCCTCCACATTGCCATTCCAACACGCCCCCTCAGATCCTCCTCCTCCCTCAACCTCACTGTGCCCCCTGTCTACCTCAGGACCATGGAGGCCAGAGCTTTCAGTCGCTCTGCTCCTCACCTTTGGAACTCCTTACCACCAGACATTCGAAATATCAACTCTCTCCCCGTATTTAAATCAAACCTCAAAACACACCTTTTTCGTCTGGCTTACTCACTGCACCACCCTTAATTGTTTTCTTTGTTTAGGTTTATGATTATATGTTGCTTTGTTGATCTTATGTATGTATGTATGTTTCACCTACTATTTTCTTTTTTGTTGTTGTTGTAATTGGTGCTATTGCAACTGTTATTGAAATCTTAACTGTGAAGCTGACCTATGATTTTAAATTGTAAATAGTGTTTAACTGTTGCATAGATGTACTGTAAAGTGTCCTTGGGTGTCTTGAAAGGCGCTTTGAAATAAAATGTTATTATTATTATTATTATTATTAATACCAAAATATCCAGCTGTAACCTGGACTGTTGAACAACTCTAATAACTCTAAGAGCTTTTCACCTGTCACAAAAATGTCGCTCTTCCTGCTTCGTCTGAACAGAATACTTTCACTTTTAAAACCTAATCAACAGCTTTATGGCGTATATATTACTACCATTAAAGCATTCTGGGAGGGTTTAAAGTTCTTTAAGGATCAGTAGCAAAGAGCAGAAACATAAACTAAACTTCACTTAGAAAGACTATTCAACTATAACTAAAGCCAGACTATAAGAAAGTTAAATAAGCCCTATTCATTTATAATGTATAATGATTTTTTTGTGCTAAAACTAAATATGAAGTCTAGTTGAATCAAATCTTGATTTTATCTCCAAACACAACTGTCAGTTCTTTTCAATAATATTCCTCGTTTACACTCACCTTGTCGGTCTTCAGTCTTCCTGCTTAGTCTGAAAGGAATACTTTTAAAAACTGGTTTGTTGGGTTCCCAGTTTCTGGGACCGTTGTTGCGGGTGTCTACCTGCAGGGGGCGTGGAGGAGCCGCTCATCAGCCACAGCTGGCCCCGCAGACACACGCACCTGCGGTCTCTCTTCAATCTCCCGTTAGATTTAAGGACAGAACTCCCGTCTGCCAGCGGCGGAGGGTTTTCGGCTCATCGCCAAACCCTGACTTCTGTGGCTTGACTGTTAGTTTTCCGAGCGGACGTGTTTTGGACTCTCTCGAGGTATCTCCGCCTCTCTGTGAACGCGGACTAAACTGTTCTTGTTCACTTTAAAATAAAGACGCTTTTCGGACACCATTGTCCACTGCGTGTTGCTACTTTCGGGTCCTGATCCAACCGTTCCGAACACTCCTCTGTTGATCAACAACTTTATGGCTGTTGATTTATATTCCACTACTATAAAAGCATTCTGGGACGGCTCAAGATTAAAAATTATTTTGCTATTTTAATGCCTTAAATAATGAAAACTTACAATGCAACTTAATTAGATAAATAAACTTAGTTAAAAAAGATTTATGATGCGTCACAGATTTTAGAAACACTTGTAAAAGCAGCATATTTCTGCAGCCCTGGAGTCCAGGAGGAGCAGCAGAGGTCAGAATGTGTCGGAGCGCGTTTAACTATTGTCTGCAGTTCCACGCGTGTCCACACGGTGGGAGTAAAGCACCACATGATATTTCTCCTTTTTGGAACTTCTTCAGCTGCGTTGAGCTTTAAATCTTCACCTGTCGCTCCCTTTAAGCTCTAAACTTTGCGGTTCTGTGTGTAGTTTGTTGGTTTAAATATTTCTGATGAATTCTGATGGCTGAAACTGTCAATGACCAATAGAAAGTTCGTCCATTTTCTACTGTGTCACACATTTTCATTATTTATTGTCATTTTTGGGTCTAAACTGGACCAGTTCTGTGAGCTGTTTTGCTTTTTCTGTGGACCAGATGTTCCAGGCAGGTTCCATCATCGGACACAGACGGAGACAGGTCACGTGACAACAGTCAGCCTTTAGTTCTTTATTACAGGAGGATCTGGTTTATATACAGACACGTATCTGCAAAATACTAAAAAGTCTATGAACCCAAAGTACTAAAAAGTCTACATCCACGCACACGCGTGTATTAAGTGTTTATACACACATTTGCGCGTACGTGCACACTGTATATTCATATAATAACTGTTAGTTTCTAAAACACCAAAGTAGAGTCACTGAGGCACGGCTTCACCTCCTTTACACCGAGGTTTCACTGAGCAGGTGTGATGAACTGTTGCAGAAGGAAAAGCATGGAACATGTTAATAACCGGACACAAAAACACTCAGGTTTATTGTCTGGACCTCGCCATCCCTTTGGGGAGGATCATCTCATTCTTCAGCTTTGAACTGTCAGAGTTCAAAGGTTTCATCCTTCCAAAAGACCAGAAAATTTCCGCCCAACCTTCTGACCTCTAGTGTCGTATTTTCATCTCTTCAAAAATTATCATGGTCAACATTTTGTCTTCCAAATGAAAAAGAAAAAAAATTCTTCCCATCTGAAATTCGGGGCGAGACAATCCGAAAAAGGCAACTATCTCCAAATATGAGCTTTCTGAGCGACTGATGTGAAGCTGGTGAAACCAGTTTGACGACCATTGTGAAACCAGGAGCAGTGTAAATGGGGGGGGGGGGGGGGGGGGCAGTGAGCGGATGCTGCATTCATCAAACACACAATAGTCAGAAGAGAAGAAGGAAGAACAGAAGCTCGTTTTCTTCAGTGTTGGTGTGGAGACGCCTGTTTGGAGGAGCAGGAAGCAGGCTGGACTCTTCCAGCTGGCTTTAATGCCACTTCTCTTCTGAGAACCTCCCAGCAGCTTTCTCTCCACCATCTTTTTACGCTGAAGGTTTTTGATCATTTCAGGTCAGATGTTCTTGGACTGAGGTTAAAAATGTTTGTTCTTGTGCTCGGAGCGAACCGATGATCCTCTAAAGTCAGGCATCCTAAAGGTGGATGTTTTCTGAGGCGTGGAGGCTTTAAAGTGGCGCTTTTACCCACTTGTCCTCGTTCTGTTGGAAACTTGATCCAAAAACCTTTTCTGGAGCTTCATGTTCTGCTTTTTTGAAGGAATAAAATGGTTTCATCAGCACTGCCGGGGGCTGAGCAGGCTTCATGAATCTGAAGCTCTGAGATCCTTTAAAGATCTCCTGGAATCAGCAGATGGGGGTTTGATCAAAAACTGTAAGAATCAGTCAAGCTATCAAATCTTGACTCAGTCCAAGCGTGAACCAGTCCATCCAGAGCTGATTATGGCTCAGCCAGGAGGAAAGCACGGCCTGGGGCGGTTCATATGCAGCAGGCACACTCTGGCTCTATTGCTACTGAAAACAGCCCTTCAGCACAGCAGCCTGAAATACAGTTCTGGAGAACACCTGTTCCCAACAGAACCTGTTTAAAACGTGACCAGTGAAGATGCCCGGCGTGACCACGACACGGGGGGGGGGGGGGGGGGGGGGGGGGCAGAGCCAGGCGGTAACGCCGCTGCCCACCGATTCACCTGGAAACAACAGAAACCCCAGCAGCTTGGACCCAATATGGCAGCGTGTTCCTCAAAAACACTCCTCAAACTCTCCCCACAGCTTCATTGCTAAACAGGATTTGGGTTTTTTTGTCCGTGCTAAATGGAAAGTGATTGTCCTTTGGTGGTCCAACAGGACCACGATTTGGATGGATGGATGATTTGATGTGACGTGTGACGTTTATTGGAAGATCTGCTTAATCTTCAGGCTGCTCGGGTGTTATCAATATAAAATAACACTGAAATGTAAAAGTTGTCCCCCCCGTCTCTCTGCAGGCATGTCAGTCCTGCCAGGTTGGACTCTCAGTCCATCGGACACAGTTCAGAGCAGAAACAGGACACAGGAACAACAGATTTGGCTACAGTCTCTGACCTTTGAGAGGTCAGAATGTGTCCGAGCGCGTTTAACTATTGTCTGCAGCTCCAAGCGTGGCCACCGGGTGGCGGTAAAGCACCACATCATATTTCTCCTTTTTGGAACTTCTTCAGGTGAAAATGGAAGCGGAGATGTTTCAGAGCACCAGAGCTCAGAAAGAGTTTCTAATCAAACACCGCCTGTTGGGAATGATGAATGGATGAATTTTTATGTATTTAGACTCATTTTAACATCCTTTATGCCAGTTCCATAGAGCGTGCGCGCGCATACACACACTAGCAAAGATGATATCCAAACAGCCAAATAAATGGGAGTCAAAAGAAATCATTTAAAGCTCATATGTCAGAGTCAAGGTTGAGGGTTTTCTATGGCCCCCGGGATGATACTGATTTATTATTAGACCGGCCCGCAGGCCGCAGATGTTTTACACAGGCCAATACTACATTTCCCACAATGCAACGGTGACAGTCTGAGCGGGAGGTGGCTTCATTTCATTATTTATCAGTAGTCATTAGCATAACAGCAAAAGTTAACTTTCAGATACCCATAAAACGGCAAAACGGAAGGTGGACACTGAGAACCGGGGGGTTCAAACAAGGTGGGAGTGGGAGCACATGTTCACGGAGGCAGCTGGGAAACCTGGGTGTCTTCTGTGTGGAGAAAGGGTGGCAGTAATGAAGGAATATCATCTGAGACGGCATCATGAAGCTAAACACGCGGACAAAGACAAGAATATGGACATGGAACAAAAGCTACAGAAGGTTGAAGAATTAAAACCAGGCCTCAAATCTGGACAGGCTCTGTTCAGAAAAGCCAAATCTCAAAGCGAGGCTGCTGTCAAGGCCAGTTTGATTCTGGCAGAAGAGATCGCTCAATCAGCCCGGCCATTTCCAGAGGGGGATTTCATCAAACACTGCATGCTTAAAGTTTGTGAGCAAGTTTGCCCAGACAAAAGGCAACTCTTTTTAAACGGGAGCCTGAGCAGAAACACCATTGTTGTCCCTCAATCTAAAAGCAGCTGGAGAAAAAGGGGAAAGATTTCATGGCATCTTCCCTGGCTGTGGATGAGAGCAGCGACATTAGAGGGGACTCCAGCCTCAACGTGACAGAGGAGTTTCTGGCGTTACGTCCTGTGCACGGCACAACCACAGGACATCATTTGTATGAAGAGGTGTCAAGATGTGGAAATGAGATGGAGCTGCCTCGGGAAAAACTGGTGGGTTGGACAACAGACGGAGCACCTGCCATGTGTGGACACAGGAGTGGACTGGTGGCCAAGATACGGGAGAAGATGCAGGAGGAAAACGTTACGGCTGAACTGACAGCTCATCATTGCATCATACACCTGGAATCGTTGTGTGCTGAAGCCCTGAACATGGAACATGGAATGTTCACCATCACGCACGCAGTGAACTTTATCAGAGCCAAGGTTTAATTCAGCGCCAGTTCAAGGCGTTTCTGAGCCAGTGGCAAACGCAGCGTGGTGATTTGCCCCATCACGCTGAGGTGCGATGGCTAAGCCAGGGAAAGGTGCTGCAAAGATGTTTCCAGCTTCCTGAGGAGATCGGATGTTCTTGGACAGCAAAGGGAAAGACACAACTCAGCTCCCAGACCAAAGGTTCTTGTGTGAAACGGCTTTTCTGTGGGACATTCCGAGTCATCTGAATGCAATGAAGCTGCAGCTGCAGGGTCGGGGTGGTGTCCCCTCTGATATGTACAGTACAGTGAAGGCCTTTAGAACCAAACGGACTCTGTGGGAGGCACAGATGGACAAAGGAAACTTGAGCCACTTTCCCAGCTGCCAGACCCTGAAAGAGAAGCTCTCTACCAGTGTGTTCCCGAGCGCACAGTTTGCTGATTAAATGAGTGTTCTCGCCGCTGACTTCCCACGCCGAGTCACTGACTTAAAAGCACCAAAAAGCAGGTTTGAACTGCTCAGCCGTC
>NW_026621989.1:0-31849 GCF_003711565.1 Takifugu flavidus | reverse complement strand
GATGAACGCAGGGGGCGGCAAGACGGTGATGATGTTGGTCAGCTCCAGTGCGCATCTGTGAAGTGCGCGAAGCTGACAACGCGTCGCACATTGTTGCGCGGGAGGAGGGAGTCCGTGTTGGTCAGCGGTGTCACCGACGGCGGCACCGACGGCGGCACCGACGCGCCTCGCGACACTCATTCCACAGGACAGAGCAGCTCCAAATGTGCTGCTCTGGCCAGAGGAACTCCAACAGCACAACTCTCAGTTCTCTTTACTGGAGACGTGGTGACCCTGAGCCTCAGCTGGTTCCTGGTTCCTGGTCCTGGTTCCTGGTCCCCCCCCCCCCCCCCCCCTCCCAGGGCAGTCAGGCACCCTGATCAGGTGACACCTCAGATCCCCACCTTCTGATGTCCCCTTCATGCCCAACAGGTGAAGCAGAGGTCACAGTTTCCTGAGCTCCTGGCCCAGAACTGCTCCAACTGTGTTGCAGAACCTCCAGAACTCCCCACCAGGACGTGTTCCTGGCTCCTCCCTTGCTCCTCTGGGGTTCATTCTGTGCTGCTCTCCTGGTGGATCACTGGCTGTGTTCTGGTCCAGATGTGTGTCTGTTGAGGGTCTTCAGTGAGGGTCAGACGTGGACCGAGGACACTTCAGCTTCGGTCTGAGCCCTTCCAGATGTGACCCGAACATGTGGAAGTTAAGGGAAAATAGAGTTGTGAAACTTTTGTTCTTTTGGTGACACCACTCAACCAGGTCCAGATGAAAGACCACTACCTTCCACATCTGGACCAGAGTCCATTGTTTTCTGAATGTAAATGTTCCCCAATATTAAAACTAGCAACATGTCACCTCCACAGGAGCCTTAAGTGAGTAAACGTCTCCAACCCGAACCAGCGTGTGGGAGCGGCGGAGAGCCGCCCTGAGCTCCCAGGATCCGTGTAGGACCTGAATGGGAGCAAATCCCTTCAGGCAAGATCCAAAATCCAGTGGAAGCCTGGAGCAACAGCAGAGGAGCTCTTTATACCAGCAGGTTTATGGATTTAGACCCCGTTGAGACAGGACACGTGCTGCATCCAGGTGTCCACCACTGCTGAAGAACCCCCAGGTGAACTGGGCCAGTCTGAAGACTCTTCATTCCTCCTTTGGAGGTCTTTCTTCTGCTCTGGGAGATAACGCCCAGCGTTCACTGCATGTAAAAACCATCAGCAGCAGAAAAGATCAAACACCAGAACAGCAGATCCAGAACAATGATGGAGAGATTCGACCCGATGAGCGGCTGGTTCATCACTAGGGTGGCCTGGAGGATCCGTGGAGGACTCACATTCATCTTGAGCATCTTTATTCGTGATCAGAGGTCGGAGTTGATAAAGAGCTTGCTTCGTTTTTTACAACATCTGGGATGTTTATGTCTGTGCCTCCTAAGGCTCTTCTGTCCTCGGTGTCTCAGTGGGTTTTTTCACTTTTGGTTCTTTTCTTCTCATTTTGGGGCGAATATTTGGAGACCTGAGGGACATGAAGACAAGAGCTGACATGGAGAACTCCAAGAGAACCTTGACAGTCCTGGTTCCTTGTGCCTCTGGTTTGTGATGTCATGATGATGATCTCATCATCTTGGTGATGGTGGTGATGATGATGATGATGATGATGATGGTGATGATGATGATAATGGTGATGATGATGATGGTGATGGTGATGATGATGATAATGGTGATTGATGATGATGGTGATGGTGGTGATGATGATGGTGTTGATGATGATGATGTGATGGTGATGATGATGATGATGATGGTGATGGTGGTGATGATGATGATGATGATGGTGGTGGTGATGGTGATTATGATGATGATGATGGTGATGGTGATGATGATGGTATGATGATGATGATGATGATGATGGGGTCCATCCACAGAGCAGAGACGAAGAACAAAGAAATGAGCAATTTAAATGCAAAGGATCCCAACATCAAATATGCTCCCACGCTGGTGCAGCGATTCCTGGTGGAAACTCCGTTAGAAGCTTCACTTCATGATACGCTGATGCACAATGATCACAGGCGATCGGCCCAGGCTTGTCCCCCTTCAGAGGTGGTCCTCCAGAGGTGGTCCTTCAGAGGTGGCCCTTCAGAGGTGGTCCTTCAGAGGGAAGCAGCAAAGGATGATGGGAAATGCTGGCGGCCATTATCAAAACTGTTTATGTTATGAACGTAAATCTCAGGGGTCTTTAAAAAGATCATGATGGTCCTGGTGGTGCTGATGGTCCTGGTGGTCCTGATGGTCCTGATGGTCCTGATGGTCCTGGTGGTCCTGATGGTCCTGGTAGTCTTGATGGTCCTGATGGTCCTGGTGGTCCTGATGGTCCTGGTGGTCCTGATGGTCCTGATGGTCCTGGTGGTCCTGATGGTCCTGGTGGTGCTGATGGTCCTGGTGGTCCTGGTGGTGCTGATGGTCCTGGTGGTCCTGATGGTCCTGGTGGTGCTGATGGTCCTGGTGGTCCTGGTGGTCCTGGTGGTCCTGATGGTCCTGGTGGTCCTGATGGTCCTGGTAGTCTTGATGGTCCTGATGGTCCTGGTGGTGCTGAAGAATCCAGATTCTGCTGTTACCTGTATCAGGAGGCTTCTTCATTGTATAAAAATTGTAAAACTTCCAGAACTGTTTTTGCTGAATCTGACCAGATGAAATATTTCCAGGTATTTTTGGTGCTTCGGACGTGTTTGTGTGTCGTGTTGGAACTGAACTGTCTTTATCCACAGTCCCCAACCAGGGACACACACACACACAACACACACACACACACACACAACACACACACACACACACCCACACACACACACACACCACACACACACACACTCAAACTCGCACCCCCCCCACGCACACACACACACACACGCACACCCCCCCACACACACACACCCCCCACACACACACAACACACACACACACACACACACACACACACACACACACACACCCCCCCCCACACACACACACACCCACACACCCACACACCCCCCCCCACACACACACACACCCACACACACACACACACACAGTGCTGTGTTGTGTTGTGTATCAGTGTAGCAGCCATTAACCCTCTGAGGATGTTTATCGTCAGCCTGAAAATCCTCTGCATATTAGAGATGCTGCATGTCTGAGAATAGGTGAGTAGGTGAAACGTGTGTGTGTGCATGTGTGTGTGTGTGTGGTGTGTGTGTGTGTCAGGTGTGAGGAGATATTTATGTATGTGCACGACTACATGGAAAAGCTGTTTGCTCTCACGGTTTGCTTGTGTGTGACAGACGGGTGAGCTGGTGTGTGAGAATGAGCTTTGTTTACGATGAGAATGAACGAGAGCTGTGTGTGTGTGTGGTGTGTGTGTGTGGTGTGTTGTGTGTGTGTGTGTGTGGTGTGTGTGTGGTGTGTGTGTGTGTGTGTGTGTGTGTGATAGAGCTACAGACACATTAGCATGCTGGACAGGCCCTCTGTTGTCCAGTCAGAGCTGCCTCATGGATCCATGAAGGCTGGTTTAAAGCTGCTAATCGCACCCGTTGGTCATTTTTAATGAAGGTGCCTGTTAGGAACCCTTGTGAAGGAGATCCTTGAGCAAGGCCTCATCAGGACTCATGGTCTATAAATAACGCATCGTTAACATGTGCAACACCCTCTGGTGGTAGGCTGCAATCAAGCTGGAGCCACATATTGTTAGTTCTAACCCTAACCCTGACCCAGTTCCTGGAACCGTCCACCAGCTCTCCAGCCACCACCCTGAGCAGTGAAGGTGAGCGTTGGTCAGCAGGATCATGTCGCCAAGGCAACTGATTCACAGACACATTTATGACACCTGCTGCTCTTTAATGACAAGAGTCCAGTTAAGACGTGACGGGCTGAGTCCTGGTTGTGGTGGACAGACGACCATCTGCTCTTGGCGGCGCCACACTTTCAACATCAAGACACAAACTTTGGGATTTGCTGGTGCAACATGTCAAGACGGACCTGCCGACTTCCTGTTTGAGCAACGGTGACGTATCGTCTATTTTATTTCTGTCAGACTGCGAGACAGAGCGAGTCGGAGGTGGAGACGTTGACCTTCTCCCAGTCTGCCCAGTGACTGAATCGTCCAGTTCAGTTCATTGACATTAACAAAGATGGACGACCACCTCATGCTGTTCAGGACGTATCAGGACGCCGAAGCCTGCTGAGAGACACAAAACACACAATATCTTCAACGTCTCACAACGTCCAGTCCGTGTCCGAGGGCGGGAATCAATAAACAATCGGGAATCAATAAACAATCGGGAATCAATAAACAATCAATCACAAGTGATCAATTCAGTCATCAACAGGAAGGAACCTGGAGATGCAAAACCCAAAGGAAGTCAGTGGTGTCCAGGCAAGTGTGGTGTGTGTGTGGTGTGTGTGTGTGTGTGTGGGTGTGTGTGTGGTGTGTGTGTGTGTGTGTGTGTGATAGAGCTACAGACACATTAGCATGCTGGACAGGCCCTCTGTTGTCCAGTCAGAGCTGCCTCATGGATCCATGAAGGCTGGTTTAAAGCTGCTAATCGCACCCGTGGTCATTTTTAATGAAGGTGCCTGTTAGGAACCCTTGTGAAGGAGATCCTTGAGCAAGGCCTCATCAGGACTCATGGTCTATAAATAACGCATCGTTAACATGTGCAACACCCTCTGGTGGTAGGCTGCAATCAAGCTGGAGCCACATATTTGTTAGTTCTAACCCTAACCTGACCCAGTTCCTGGAACCGTCCACCAGCTCTCCAGCCACCACCCTGAGCAGTGAAGGTGAGCGTTGGTCAGCAGGATCATGTCGCCAAGGCAACTGATTCACAGACACATTTATGACACCTGCTGCTCTTAATGACAAGAGTCCAGTTAAGACGTGACGGGCTGAGTCCTGGTTGTGGTGGGACAGACGACCATCTGCTCTTGGCGGCGCCACACTTTCAACATCAAGACACAAACTTTGGGATTTGCTGGTGCAACATGTCAAGACGGACCTGCCGACTTCCTGTTTGAGCAACGGTGACGAATCGTCTATTTTATTTCTGTCAGACTGCGAGACAGAGCGAGTCGGAGGTGGAGACGTTGACCTTCTCCCAGTCTGCCCAGTGACTGAATCGTCCAGTTCAGTTCATTGACATTAACAAAGATGGACGACCACCTCATGCTGTTCAGGACGTATCAGGACGCCGAAGCCTGCTGAGAGACACAAAACACACAATATCTTCAACGTCTCACAACGTCCAGTCCGTGTCCGAGGGCGGGAATCAATAAACAATCGGGAATCAATAAACAATCGGGAATCAATAAACAATCAATCACAAGTGATCAATTCAGTCATCAACAGGAAGGAACCTGGAGATGCAAAACCCAAAGGAAGTCAGTGGTGTCCAGGCAGTGTGTGTGTGTGTGTGTGTGTGTGTGTGTGTGTGTGTGTGTGTGTGTGTGTGTGTAAACTCTAATGCATTTCCAAATAGCTGCTGCTCAATAACACCTGTTTGATAAAAGGCCTCCGCTGCTGGAGGACAGATTATGGAGATCAGGAACGTGTGTGTCGCATATGAAACACACGTGTGTCATACAGGAGCTGTGGGGACATTTGGCCTAAAAGAATTAATAAGGCCCTGTGAGAAAGAGGGGCAGAAAGATGAGAAAAAGAGGGCAAAGAGGCAAGAGAGAAGCGAGACCTGATAGAACGCCATGAGGGGAAACAGAGGAAGTGTGACGGGGGAGATAGAGGGGCGGCTTTATAGTCCTTATCAGCTGGAGGAGGAGATCCCATTAATCAGGAGACGAGGAGATCAAATAATGTGCTGGTTAGTGGAGAGCGAGTCTCTGATGGGGTGTGTGGGGGGGTGATAAAGCAGGGTGTGATGGAGCCCCAACCCTCCAAAATCCCTTTTAATAAGGCTTAGTTATGTTATCGCTGATGGATGGGGAGAGATGTGAGGAGACAGGGGGAGGAGGAGGAGGTGGGGAGGAGGGGGAGGAGGTCAGGTGGGGGGGAGGTCAGGAGGAGGAGGAGGTCAGGAGGGGGAGAGGTCAGGAGGAGGAGGAGGTCAGGTGGGGGGGAGGTCAGGAGGAGGAGGAGGTCAGGAGGAGGTCAGGTGGGGGGGAGGTCAGGAGGAGGAGGAGGAGGTCAGGAGGAGGAGGAGGAGGTGGAGGAGGAGGAGGTGGAGGTCAGGTGGGGGGGAGGTCAGGAGGAGGAGGAGGTCAGGTGGGGGGGAGGTCAGGAGGAGGGGGAGGAGGTGGAGAGGAGGTCAGGAGGAGGAGAGGAGGTCAGGAGGAGGAGGAGGAGGAGGAGGTCAGGAGGGGGAGAGGAGGTCAGGAGGAGGAGGAGGAGGAGGAGGAGGAGGAGGTCAGGAGGGGGAGGAGGAGGAGAGGAGGTCAGGAGGAGGAGGAGAGGAGGTCAGGAGGAGGAGGAGGAGGAGGTAAGGAGGGGGGAGGAGGAGGAGAGGAGGAGGAGGAGGAGGAGGAGGAGGAGGAGGAGGAGGTCAGGAGGGGGAGGAGGAGGAGAGGAGGTCAGGAGGGGGAGGAGAGGAGGTCAGGAGGGGGAGAGGTCAGGAGGGGGAGGGGAGAGGAGGTCAGGAGGGGGAGAGGAGGTTAAGAGGGGGAGAGGAGGTCAGGAGGAGACCTCCATCCATCCATTTTAGGTTTTTGTGGACTGAAGAAGAAAAGAAAAGCAGCTGTTTTGGCTTTTGTTTTCACAAAAATCACACTGATCTCTGTGAGTGTGTGTGTGTGTGTGTGTGTGTGTGTGTGTGTGTGTGTGTGTGTGTGTGTGTGTGGTGTGTGTGTGTGGTGTGTGTGTGTGTGTAGCATGTAGCTGTAGGTTAGCAGTGGGTGCGAGCCGTAACACCATTCATCCCTAAGAGGATCTAACGATGACTCACACACTGTAAAAAACAGCCACCGCTTTTCCTCGTCCTTATTTTTCTGGCTCCTGTGATTTACATGTTCTCTCCTCTTTCATGGTATTTCCTCCTCCTCCTCCTCCTCTTCCTCCTCTCTCCTTCCTCCTCCTCATCCCCACCATCCTGCATGACATTAGTTCCCTCTTGTCTTTGTTTTGCAGTTTTCTCCTGCTTTAGTTTTTAATCCCATCTCTTTATCTTTGCTTCCTGTTCTTTTGTTCCTTTTCCCGCTCTCAATCTTGGGAACGTTCCTGCTGCTCCTCAGTGGAATATTTCAAACAGGACCGAGTGACGCTGCCTGACTGAACGTGCATGGAATCCCCTGATATTTGCAGGCTGTGTTAATCAACAGGTGATGCAAATGTTGGCATTATCAGAGCAGGAAAGGTCGTTTTTATCATCTATTCATCACAGAGTCGGACTCAAAAAATAGGAAGAAGAAGAAAAACGAGTGCCAAACGCAGGACTGTGAGCGGAGGGCTAAAGTGATACTGGTGTGTGTCAGGGACGTGGGCGTGGGCGTGCACACCTGGTCGTCCTGCCCAGTCATGTGAGGTCCTCCTGACCTCCGCCGGGCCCTGGGCCTCCTGCCTGCTGTGCTAGTGCTGAGCCGATTGCTTTCTGAGGCTCCTGTTGGCCTGAGCTGCACCTTCATGCTGAAGCACAGCTGCACTTTTCTCTCCCGATCCCTGGAACCTTTTTTTTTTTTTGCTTCATATTGTCAGATTTCACATGCTGACTTTATTTTTCCGGGGAAAGTTGTTTCTGCAGAGCTGCACACTTTCCCAACATTAATGAGAGTCAGAGTGAGAGGACAGAGGCTCTTAACTATGTTGTCTTCTCTTTTTTTTGCTTCTTTAGGCTCAGAAAACGACCTTTCAGGGTCTTTAAAGCAGCAGGTGTTAATCTTGAGCCAGTTTTAATCAATAAAACATGGGAATATTGAAAATCTTGTTATTTGGGAGCTGTTGTGAGTTCACAGCGTCCTTCCGTCTTCATGTCCACAGACTTTCTTTCATATCCTGTTGCTCCGTTATGAACATGAAATCCTGAGCCAATAATCTCTCCGTGTGATCTGCACCTCCAGCTCTGTCCTGAGAGCAGCAGCTTCACCCTGGACTCACGCTGGTGCAGCTCCCATCACCTCCTAATTAACCGATGTTTCCTGTCAACCTGACCGAGACAGTCGTGACTTCAGCCACGTGTGCGGAGCCTTTCACCATTTTTCTGTCCTGATGACTGGAGAATAAACTCTGAGTCCATTGACGAACGCTGCCGGGGCCTCGATGTTAAATGATTTCTGGTGCTTTTAGTCCACCTCCAGTCCAGAATTAATGGTTCAAAATAAGCATTTAAGGTTTCTCCTTATCCCTGACGCACCTCTACTATGCAAGGATAGAGGGATGATGGAGGTGGAGAAGGAATGCAGGACTGTGAGAAGGAGGAGGGAAACAAGATAAATGACTTTTTCAAATGCCCTCTTATCGATCAGCCGGGAGGATGTTAGAGCTGCATTTCAACGCATCAAAACACAGAATTACATCAGCTGCCTTCTCCCTAAATGCAGGCAGGAAAGCAGAAACTGAACATGTAACCAACCAAAGAGGAAGAGAAGAAATTCAGAGAGTGGAGAAGAGGAATGAGAGGATGGATTTACCCAAATGTCCACCGTAAAATCTAGGTTTCATCTCGGTTTGTGTCCAGTTAAATTAAAGGTTAGCGATCATGTAAGGATCCCTTCTGCACCAAATACCTGTGGAATCTACTCTTTACATCGACCTCTAGTGGGAGTGTCTGCTCAGAGGGTCGCTGTTGGTAAAATAATCACTTTAAAGGGTCTTTTTTCATGGTTACCTGGGGGTGAAGTTTTGAAGCTGACCAACAGGGGGCGAAGTTTCACCCCTGAACATAACAGTCTACCTGCTGATTCCAAGTCAGGCTGCACAAAATCCCAAATGTGCAAGATTCCAAACTCTTTCCCACTGTTGATGAATATATTATCTTTTGTTCCACTTCCACAAGGAATCTTTGGGTCATAGCTCAGGATTACAGATCACATGACACTAAGTTTTGACACTTTCAGACAATATAAGAAGTTAAAATGAGCTGAGCAGATATATTTACTAAATTTACCACATTAATATCATAAACACAGCGATCAAAAAATGACTCAACGACAATTTTGTAGTTGTAAATGTGCAGCAGTTCAAGACGGAGTGTTTTTATGTTTTTGTTGGTATTTTAAGCTTTAGTGTAATTATAGTTTTTTATTCATGCTGAAACAGTTTCACCCAAGATAAAACTGCGCATATTCACATGCTTTGATGTTTATCCATCACTGCAGTAAAAAGACGTTTACGTCTTAGCAAAATGAAATGGATAGTTGATTTACAGAAAAGGAAAGTAGAGCGAGAGGGAGCGAGCTCAGCGTTCCCTGTCAACCCTGATCGACTCCCAATCCCAAGGATGCACATCTGCTCCGACCGTCTGGTTACACGCAGCGTCTCTATTATGTCTCTCAGATCAAACCAGAATGAAAAACCTTCCTTTCTTCGTTGACCTTTGATGTTTTATTTCACTTTATTTCATGCGTGAGCATTTTGGCTTCACCATCTGCTCCTTCAGACAGAAGAAGGACTCATTTCCTTCACTTCCTGCTCCAAGGCCCATAAACAAGATGGTTTCTGAGGCCTTAAACAGGGACTCTGGCTCCACTGGGAGCCCTGGAGCCTCCTACTGGCGGCGCACGCCACCATTTCAATATTAGCAACCAACATTAATAGTTACACATCCAAGCGTATCGTTTATGTTGAGCTGCTGACACGTTGCGAACAAATGCAGTTTGATCCGACGATGGCGTGCTGGTTGAGCCAGAACTCCTGAAATAGGGACGCCCGACTGCTTATGCAGCTTCTTAATCAGGTTTCAGTTAATTACACACCCACATGCAGCTTGAGTCAATTACAGGCTAAAACGATCGTGGGCCCATGAAAAGAAGCCTCTTCTCTACTTTCATGCTGCCAAACGCATCATTTCAGACGCTGGGATGTCGGCTCTTTATTAGATTGATCGTTATTACAGGCTGGAGGCCTCCTTATATGCCGGCCCACGATCAGCAGAACCAGGCAGCGCTAACAGGCTGGAGCTGTTGTGCTTGATGACCACGCTCGGCTCGGCTCTCTGCGTCATCTTCCTCGTCTTCTGAACCAGACGTGGAGGTTAACGGAAGAATCCTCCCGCTTCCTTCAGTTCAGGAACCATCCCTCCAGAGGCTGTGCAGGATCCCGGCGTGTGTCTGAACTGCTGATCACCTCCTGCTGAACTCTGCACAACCTCCTGATCCCTTCAGCGCCCAACAGAGCTGTGAACACGTCTCCCCACGTGCACGTGCTGAAGGCCTGATGTTATCTCACAGCACCAACACTCGGCGTTCCCGCCGTGGTTCCATTTCTGAGGAAAAAACATGAGAAGAACAATAATAATCTTGCTAGATTTGCTCCGTATTTTCAGGGCTAAATTGTGATAATTGAACCATAAAGAAAAACATTCTGTCTGTCGTGGCTTCAAACTGGTGAGCTGCTGGTGAGCTGCTGGTGAGCTGATGGTGAGCTGATGGTGAGCTGCTGGTGAGCTGCTGGTGAGCTGATGGTGAGCTGATGGTGAGCTGATGGTGAGCTGATGGTGAACTGATGGTGAGCTGATGGTGAGCTGCTGGGAGAATCCAGGCTTCCAAAACGACATTATCTTTTATTCTTGAAATGAGATGCGACTGCTGACTTTTTAGAGAACCCTCGTGCATAAATGCACCATTCGGTGAATCTGCTCTGTGAAAAGGGCCACAGGAGCTCTGAAGAGCTCAAACTTTAGCTGCTCGTCTGCTCGTTCTGCATGAGTCAGTGATGAATGTGGTTATTTGCATGTTTTCCTGGACATTAAGAGCTATTCGTTTAATCCCGAAGTGTGAAAATAGTTGGAATGCTTCACTCTGCACCCACAGACCAAATTTCATGCTCGGTGCTGATGGACCGACACACTCGGCCGTGTCTACAATATGGGATTAGTGAGGGAAGAACGATGGGGAGAAGAGCGCTGTTCACACCTGGGGGGGTTTGTGTGTGTGTGTGTGTGTGTGTGTGTGTGTGTGTGTGTGTGGTGTGTGTGTGTGTGTGGTGTGTGTGTGTGCGGTTGCCAAGTCTGGCCAGTCGTCACCCTGTCAGATTTCCTGCATCACATCTGTTAGGAAAACGTTATTCCTCTTGTCGTCTCCACTGGGATCAGCAGCGTGTGGAGGGAAGAACACGCGTCTGAAGCTCTAGAGGGGAATTTAAATGGAGAAGAAGACAGAAAATAAACCCAAGGCTGGACCTTAAAAGACGTTCCTGCTGCAGGAAGCCGCTGCTGCCGTGGTCAGGTTATGTTAGAAGGCGTGGGTCCATGAACCCTCAAGGCCGACTCTGTGAGGTGGGGTGGGGGGATGTCGGGATTCTTTGAGGGCTTCGTTCCTCCAGCGGTCTCACTGGATGCTCCCCTTCGTCCTTGGCCTTGTTGTTGGGTCCTCTGGCACTTTGGGAGAGAGACAGAGAGAGAGAGAGAGAGAGACTGTGGTGAAATGTCAGTGGCTGAAT
Organism: Takifugu flavidus; assembly: GCF_003711565.1. Taxonomy (NCBI): domain Eukaryota; kingdom Metazoa; phylum Chordata; class Actinopteri; order Tetraodontiformes; family Tetraodontidae; genus Takifugu; species Takifugu flavidus. The sequence goes on along the minus strand of NW_026621989.1, from coordinate 20,314 downwards.
GACCCAAACTCCTCCAACACTAGTTTGAAGGAGCACCAGAACAACCACGAGGGCCTTTTGAACCTTCCGTAGCAGGAGAAGGAAAGTGGACGTGAAGATTCGGCTGCAGAAAAGCTTTTCAGGGAGGAAAAGATGGAAGAAGAGTAAAGAAGAGCCACAACAAAAGGAGAGAGGAAATGGTGTTTGAGTGTGTCGGACACACACGTCCAATCCCGTTTCATCTGGACTTCAAAGGCTGAGACCGGTGGGGAATTGGACCAGCGCTGAGAAGAGGAGGTCCCTTCCGCCCGGACCTGTTGGCTATGTTTTTCTTCTTCTTTTTTACATTATACTCATTTTGGCTTCAGCTTTTATCCACAGTAACTTAGCGGCCGTCTCTCACAACAGCCATCAGCCACGGCAGGAAGCAGCTCTGAAAGCAATCAAAGCTGCGGCGCCGTGGCCGCTGGCGGCGCCATGGCGTAATTACACGGCTCCGGTCGGGACTCGGTGGCCGCGTTGGCTGTGAAATAACCAGCTGAAGGAAGAGAAAGAGGAGATTTACTGGGTGAGCCTCAGCCAAACGTGCACGCGTCCGCGTACGGCTGATCTCATCAATCTTTGATGAGTCTTTGCGGGATGTAAAAGTCAAATGAGCTTTTTTCTTGAGGAACATTCGTGTAAAAGTCATAATACTCTTGTTAATTAACCTCCTCCACCTCAAAGAAGAGTTTCAGGCCGAAGCTAATCGCTCTCTGTTCTTTCTGGGGAGGAAGGAAACCTATTTTATGTTGCCGTTTCCTCACTGCGGGACACATATTCACCGTATCTCCTGCGGAACCCGACTGGGTTTTACACTGTTGATGTTCTACAACCTTTATTAGACAATAAACCTGGGGCAGGAGAGGAACAGGGATGGTTTAGAGCCCCGACTCCCATTCTTCCTTTGGAAATTTACCATCTCATTCTGTGGAAACATGGGCCTGTATCACCTCATCAGCTCATTTCCTCTGTTGCCCTTTAAATATTTAACGCTGCTGCTGTCACTCAATAAATCGGCCTGCTGCCGCTGGTTTAGGCGCCGTTATTGTGCCGTTATTCATATCTCACCCTGCTGGACCGCTGCTGCAGGGCCTCAGCTGGTTATCAGGTACATCCTGCTTGGTAAATGTTTCATTACACGAGCACAGAGGAACTCTTATTTACTGTCTCTATGATAAATATCAGTTTTGTGGAGCTTTAAATGACTTTGAAATATGATGACGCTCACTGATGATAATGATAATCTGCATAAAACACAGGAAATCCAAAGAATATAAAGAATTGTCGGTGCGAATGCTAAAATGTAGCCAATTTGAGGTAATTGTCTCATTAATCAACCATTTAAGGAGTCATATCCTCATTCTGGGCTCATTTACAGAATATTAGAAATTCTGATGCTCACGACCTTTTTAGGCTCCTTTTTATTTTGAACTGTTGCTTAATTAGATGTTAACTGTTGCTTAATGTTGCCCTAATGAGGAGGAAATTAGACATTTGCAGGCCAAACAAACAGCGAGTGTTTACTTTTGGTGTTTGGGATGAAGATGAAGGCTCAACGTTCTCCAGATATTGTCAGAGTCTGAGGTTGAGGTTCGACACGTGTTCAGAAGTAGAGCATTGATCTACAGCTCTGACAAACATCCTGGGGTGTGACCTGGTGTGACTCAGGTCATGTGACTGATTTATGTGGTGACGTGGTGCCTTCAGGACCAGTTCAGTAGGTCTTGAGCGTTTTCACTATCTCCTTAACTGGTGTCACAAGCTTCAGATCAAACCTGCCTGAGGATTTTAGCCCCACAGGCGAAAACCAGTGCTCCCATTGAATCAACCAGAACATTTAAACGTCCTTTTCACAGCAGAAACTACAACAGAGAAACAAAGACAAGAGCCTCCGTGGGAAACCATCCAAGACTCTCAACGGCCGCCAAGTCAAAACGAATCCCAGATCAGTTTGCTGCTTATCTGACACCTGGTGGCTCCAGGTCCTGCCCAACGGTGGGTCTGAAGCCTGCGGAGGAGAAGCAGAAACGTCTGAGGGATCTTTGCAGCCCAACCAAAACCTGGTCTCACGCTGCTGGACCAGCTGAGGAGATGGTTGGTGGAGGTAAACCTGCCTCCTGTGGGGAGCAGCTGTGTCCAGAGGAGGACCGCCTGTCCAGGAAGCTTCAGCACAGCTGTAATTGGGCCGAGGTGGGAGGAGTCAAAGACACGTGTCCATCACAGAAGACGTCATTCAACTCCGCTCCAGCACCTCGGAGCGTTGCTGGTCTCACATTGTCTGATTTTAAATCTTCTATTCAGATTTTAGGCAGATGTTTGACATTTCTGGCCAGTTTTAGGATGAATCTTCTCTTGTGTTTGATGATGATTGAAGCAGGTGGACGAGCTGGCTCACAGAAGTCCCCTGAACATCTAGAGGAGCTTTTCTAGAGTTTCAGCCTAGAAAAGATCACAGAAAACCGTTCTGGCTTCAGTTTGCCTCCTTTTGGAACTCCTCCAGGACTCACCTGGAAGAGAGCAGCGCGGTGAGAAGGTCCCAGGCTTCATCCTGCGTCTGCCAAAGGTCGAACTTTGACCTTCAATTACCCAAGATCCCAGTCCAATCAGGGATCAGCGGACGGATGGAGCAGAGGCTGCGGCCTCTGAAATGGAACTCAAACAACGACCTTGAGGTCTCCTTCCTCAGCCAGACTCGGCAAACGCAGATAATCGTGAACATTTTCTTTAATTCGATTTTAAAACTCAACGTGTGAACCTTCTCGCTGACCCCGGGACCCCCTCCTTCAGCCAACTCGTCGGCCCTTCTCCCCCCTGTTTGTTGCTCTGTGATGGCGTCTGCACGGCTGACGAGCGCGGCGGCTTCATTTACATGAGGCATGAGGCGGCGCCCCGGCGGCGTGCGCGGGGGTGGGGGGGGTGATTGGCAGCGGCCGGTGCGCCGCCACACGCTGAAATATGAGTCCGCCGCAGCTGAATTCTAAAGAGCCGTCGGCCCCGATACCTCAGAGGGCCACGGAGCGCCACTCAATTTCACCCTTTGCTTAGATCCAATTTTTCTGACTGACATTTCTAAACGCGCCACCGTACCTGGCGTCGCTTTGATGGACGGGTTCCGAGACGACCCGTGAGCGCCGCCTGGCCTCGGAAAAATTAGAAAGAAGAAGCCGGCGCCTTTTCAAGCCGTGTGAAAAGGACATTTTATGTGCGTCTTCTCGTCCGGGGACGCCTTCTTTTTATTTGCTGAATTCATTCTGAGCATGAAAGTCACAGAGAAACAATGTTGAAGGTCCCAAACACAGACAACGGGTTCATAGATAATGTTGTTATTACTGCTTAATAACTGATGGGGTCACTTTGCTTCGTCGTTCTTGAGTCAACAGTGCGACGTACGAACAGCTTATGCTAATCTCACATTTTAACGATTTACAGCTAAACTGTGTTGTGTTCACACCTGCTCTTTATTTCATCAAAGCCAGGTTGTTTTTAACGGACAAATACGTCGGTGTCGTCGCTCCTTTGGGAAACGGACCGATGTGTGAGGACTTTATTCCTCTCAAATCTCAAATCCCTCCTCGCGGTTTCCTTCCCACCAACTCCCCGCTGTTATTAGCAGAAAAATAATCCAATAAACCAAAAGAAGTCGCAGGCTAATGTCTTCAAAACTGCCTCAATTGGTGTTAAAGTGCATTTATATATTTATTTCCCGGCGTTACATCACGTCCCTGAGCCCTCGGGCCGACAATTAGCATAATAATTAAACCGGAGCTGTAGTGCTCCAGATGAACATGAAACAGGTTGAAAACTTCAATTCTGTACAGAAATAAAAGCATAAATGGCAGGAATTTAGACAAAGGAAATGAATTTACACAGAACTGAAGTCTCGCGGGTGTGTGTGTGTGTGTGTGCGCGTATACTTATTCTACTAGCAAAGTGAGGACATTTTGGGTGGTCCTCACAAATCCAAAAGGCTGTTAGAGTTAAGAGCTGGTTTAAGTTTGAGGTTAGAACTGGATCAGGATCAGAATCAGGGTCGGGATCAGGATCAGGATCAAGATCAGGATCAGGATTAGGGTCGGGATCAGGGTCGGGATTAGGGTCGGGGGCTGGGGAATGCATTATATATGCATAGTGTGTGTGTGTGTGTGTGTGTGTGTGTGTGTGTGTGTGTGTGTGTGTGCGTGCGCGCTCCCTCGTCCCTACATGTGGTAATTGAAACGTGGGGGGGTGGGGGGGGGGGGGGTTGCATCTGTCTGTTTGCCTGGACCGGGCAGTTTTGTCGTGAGCGGCTCCTCTGAGAACACGATGATGTTCTCTCTAATGAGTTGATTAGCATATAAATTGCTGGGATCCGGCAACATCCCACTTCTGCACACGACTTGTTAGATGTCGTGTTTCTCTGTGCAGACGTTTAGATTCAGCAGCCAAACTGAAGGTTCATGGTGGAACCTTCATCATCAAGAGCCCAACTGTCCTGGGCCGCGGGTCCGACACTGTCCCTGATCACTGCGGGCCCCCACAGCAGGAACTTCCTGTTGACCTCTGACCCCAGGGCGCTGGCCACGCCCCCTCCGCACCCCTGACACCCACCTCTTTGATGGAGGGAACGAGCTGACGTTCAGCTGCTTTCCTGCGTGCAAGCGAACGCGACCGCCGCCGTGTTTGTGCACTCGTGCGAGCGTCTTTAGCGGCGCTCAGCTTGTAATTCTCCCTTAATAACAGTAATCTCACCACAGCTCGGCTCAATACTCACCGCACACTTTTCTGGAACGAGGAAACTTGTGGGGGGGTGAAAGGAGTGAGGACGTTCAAAAGTAGGGACTCATTTCTCAGAGGGAATTTCATCGATTGCCGATCTCACTCGTCTCTCCAGTGACGGTCACACAGAAACACACATTCAGGCCTTTCTCCCACACTGGGGACCGCTTGAGATTTCCATGATTAACCACCATTATCACACACACACACACACACACACACACACACACACACACACACACACACACCACACACACACACACACACACACACGCTGCTGTTGTTAAGTCCAGTGGGTCTTTACTCTGAATGCCGTGTTGTGGCGCTGCACACACACACACACACACCTGCCTCTCCGTCCCAGTGTCGCTCCAGAGGACCCGATCATGTCTGGAAGTTTTCCCAAACAGGGATCAGGATCAGCGGCAGCATCCAAAGCCAAACGTCTGGAAGCTGCCGGTTCCCCACACAGGTTCCTGGAGATGGATCCCTCAGCTGTTCCGGCTTCATCTGCATCACCTGGTTCAGCATCCGACCCCGAAGAGATGGAGTCCGCTCTCCACGGCCTCCAGGATCTGAGGAGGCTCAGGTGCTGCCAGCTTTGCTTCCAGATGATGATGGGATGTGTGGTCATGAGAGACGCTGGGTGGAATTAGAGCCACAGCTCCTGAAGAACCAGATCTACAGCAGCTTCACCGTTCCACCGTCTGAGACAGAAGTCGGTTCACGTACGGGAGGTTCCACAAACGTGAAGGAAGTGATGTTGAGTGATCAACTTCGGTGCTTCGGGAGCCTCGAGTGGGGGGTCAGAGCGACGCCGTTGGGGGGTCGGGCTCCTCTCAGCCCCCTCAAAGTCACACGGAATCATTTCTATTTTGTTTCATGGAGCCTTCGCTGCTTTTTCTGAGGGACTCTGGACGTTACTCAGCTAAAACTGTGGAGAAAAGAGTCGGCTGGGAAGTTCGGAATCACCCCAAAATCTGATCAAAATCGAGGAAAAACAGGATTTTACTGTCCTTTCTGCTCCTGTGAAGATGGAATTTAGTGGGAAATAACTGATTTGATAGTAATAACGTTAATAGTTAAATCTGCTGGTGTGAACATCCAGACTCTTCCGTTAACGATGGAGAACCTGAGTGAACGTTGGCTCAGAGAAGGTGCCACACGTCGTGTAACTCACCTGCACCTTGACGTGAAGTTCATCAGAATCCGTGGCGATTGTGCACGTCGCTCCCGTGTCGTCGTCCAGGCTGGAGAGGATCTGGAAGCTGGATCCTGCGTCCTGCTCCAGCTCAGGACCTTTATTTTTAATCGTTCTTTTCTTTTTATTCATCCCAGCTGCTGATCCAACACACACACACACACACACACACACACACACACACACACACACACACACAGGGTCCCATTCCAAACTTTTCCTGCAGCCATCAGAATGTGGAGATCTTGTCCATGACCAGATCCCAGGATTCATCCTGATTCCCAACAGAGGAACCAGAACGTTCTCTGGGCTGGATCCTCAGGATCCCCCTGTTGATAGGATGAGGTTCTGTTCTGGAAGGTTCTCCACCTCCTGCCTAATATGGTGTGTGAGAGCTTTTCATATGGACTGATTTTATGCTGCACTCCTTAATCGCTCCTCCTCTTTTTCCCCTGAGATGGCTCCTTTTCTTTCTTCATCCTTTATCCTTATCATATTGTTGCTCCTGTTGCTGCCGTTGCTCCTGTTGCTGCCGTTGCTACCGGTTGCTGCCATTGCTGCCGTTGCTGCCGTTGCTACTGTGTGCTCCTGTTGCTGCCGTTGCTACCGTTGCTACCGTTGCTCCTGTTGCTGCCGTTGCTACCGTTGCTGCCGTTGCTGCTGTTGCTGCCATTGCTGCCATTGCTTCCGTTGCTCCTGTTGCTGCCGTTGCTCCTTCCTGTTGCTGCCGTTGCTACCGTTGCTGCCGTTGCTACCGTTGCTGCCATTGCTGCCATTGCTTCCGTTGCTCCTGTTGCTGCCGTTGCTCCTGTTGCTGCCGTTGCTACCGTGCTGCTGCCGTTGCTGCCGTTGCTGCTGTTGGTGCCATTGCTGCCATTGCTTCCGTTGCTCCTGTTGCTGCCGTTGCTCCTGTTGCTGCCGTTGCTACCGTTGCTCCTGTTGCTGCCGTTGCTGCCGTTGCTGCTGTTGCTGCCATTGCTACCGTTGCTCCTGTTGCTACCGTTGCTCCTGTTGCTGCCGTTGCTCCTGTTGCTCCGTTGCTGCTGTTGCTGCCGTTGCTGCCGTTGCTACCATTGCTGCCGTTGCTGCCGTTGCTTCTGTTGCTCCTGTTGCTCCTGTTGCTGCCGTTGCTGCTGTTGCTGCCGTTGCTGCCGTTACTGTTGCTACCGTTGCTGCCGTTACTGTTGCTGCCGTTACTGTTGCTTGCCGTTACTGTTGCTGCCGTAACTGTTGCTGCCACTACTGTCCCTGTCCCTTTCTCCTGTGTTTGCACAGCTTTTCCTTTCCGGCTTCAGCTCAACGTGGTTGCTGCCTGTTTTTGCCGAGGGACTCTGGAGCGTAATGAAATTGCCGTTGCAAATCCTCCTGATGTGTGTGATGAGCTGTGCTGTGGAAAATGATTTTAATTTGTTTATTGGCAGTCTGACGCTCCCCCGCTGCAGCTGAGAGGCGTTGATAGCAGAGCGGAGCAGATGCAACTTCTGCAGCCTCAAACTGAGGGTTTCTGCTCCCACGTGCCTGTTGAGGTCATGCTGGGGTCATGCTGGGGTCATGCTGGGGTCATGCTGGGACGCCCACAAAGGGTCAGACCAGTCTGTAACTGGGAGCATTATTGGGCTGGATGTGGGACGTTGATCCAGATGTTCCTCAGATCTCAAAATCAGCTGGATTCTAAGATCTCTTCAGCGATGTGAAAGAATAAAAGTGAAGAGCTGCAGGTGAAGAGCACTTCCACTCACCAACCACTGAGTGGAGGAAATAAGGAGGAAATAAAGAGGAAATAAGAGGAAATAAAGAGGAAATAAAGAGGAAATAAGGAGGAAATAAGGAGGAAATAAGAAATAAATAAAGAGGAAATAAGGAGGAAATAAAGAGGAAATAAGGAGGAAATAAGGAGGAAATAAGGAGGAAATGAGGGAATAAGGAGGAAATAAAGGGCCTTTCAGATCAGGAGATGGAAATACTGTTACTTGTTATTGATTCCTCGTTTGCTGATTCATATTCACATTTTCCCTGAGAGCTTGATTGATGTCTCCGCTCCACCAGGTCTGAAACCAAGTGTGGCAGCGGGCGTCCGGACGGCTCTGCTCCATCAATCAGTGGTGACGAGGAGCCAGCAGAGCTGCGTTGGGTTCGGGGTCGATGCTGATGCTATCGCTCCCGCAGGAGGCTAATTAATGTGGACTGAAGAAAAGAAAACTTGTTTTAATCCATCTGCCCTGAGACAGGAAGCGAGGCGCTGCTGGTCCCTCGCAGGTCCTGGGTCTGGGTCTGGTCCTGGGTCTGAACCCACGTTAGCGCAACCATAAATGCTAACTCCAAGTGCTAAATAAATGTCGGTGCTGACAGAAACCTGGTCCCGAAACCAAAGCAATCATCACAGATCATCAAAGCTGCAGCTCCATTAAGTCCCTGAAAGGAGTCAAACGCTCGTTTTCTCTGCAGTCGTTCGGGATTCTGGAAGTTTCTGCTGCTGGTGATGAACGTTCCCGCTCTGCTGCAGCACCAGACGGAGCGCCGAGCCTTCTCCTCAATGTCAGGGAGACACAGAGAGACGGAGAAGGGCATGATGGGAAATAGTGCAGCTAAAGACGTGAATAAAAGTGGGTGTTTAAAGGCAGTGGTGCCCCCCCCCCCCCCCCACCTGAGGACTGTGGATGACTTGATTGGATACCAGACTGTGGCTGGACAGCACACATGAGGTGAATGTTAACAGAAGATCTAAAGCTGCCTCGCAGATAGAAAAGCTCCGTCTGTGTCGCTCAGTCTTAATAATCTGAAGCACGAGCATATTCTGGTGCACGAGGACCTGCTGCCATCACCTGCTTAATGGTGCAGAAAGCCTCGATGTGCTGGGAGCAGCTCTGCAGGTTAATGAAGTGTGAGTGGGATGTTTGTGCGTTTGTGGTGAAGGCTGGTTTAGCATTAGCAGTGAGGACAAAATCGCGGGAGCGGAGGGTCGGTGAAGGACGAGAGCGATGAAGAGCGGCCCTAAAGAGAGCTGACAGGACCCAACAGCCCGCTCTCGTCTGCACCTCGCCGCATAAAATCGTTTTGTCACGGCCACTCGGGTCTCATCAAGCTGTGATTTGAGAACTTGTAACGACTTTTTCTGTCCAAGTCGTTCTCACATTAAGAGGCTGACAACAACCTTCTCTGGCCGTGATGACGGCCACCAAACCTGTGGTACTGTCGCTCTGCCAGGTCTCACTCTGAAAGAGACCCTGATCTCAGTGGGGTTCATCTGGTTAAATAAAGGTAAATCAAATTAAATTCAATTAATCGTAAAATAACCACCGTCTCCAGAACATAAAGCCTTCTTATCTCAGTAGGTTCTGAAATAGGTTGTGAACTATCACACACACACACACACACACACACACACACACACACACACCACACACACACACACACACACACGCACACGCACACACACCATTTCTGAAGAGAAACGCGGCTTCGCCGCCACAAGAGGGCAGCACCTCCACACTAAAGCCGGATGTGTCCTTTAAAAAAAGGCTGCTGAAGAGTGACAATCAGAGAAAAAGGGGGATGAAGGAGGAAATAAAGAGGAAATAAGGAGGAAATAAGAGGAAATAAGGAGGAAATAAGAGGAAATAAAGAGGAAATAAGGAGGAAATAAAGGGCCTTTCAGATCAGTAGATGGAAATACTGTTGCCTTGTTATTGATTCCTCGTTTGCTGATTCATATTCACATTTTCCCTGAGAGCTTGATTGATGTCTCCGCTCCACCAGGTCTGAAACCAAGTGTGGCAGCGGGCGTCCGGACGGCTCTGCTCCATCAATCAGTGGTGACGAGGAGCCAGCAGAGCTGCGTTGGGTTCGGGGTCGATGCTGATGCTATCGCTCCCGCAGGAGGCTAATTAATGTGGACTGAAGAAAAGAAAACTTGTTTTAATCCATCTGCCCTGAGACAGGAAGCGAGGCGCTGCTGGTCCCTCGCAGGTCCTGGGTCTGGGTCTGGTCCTGGGTCTGAACCCACGTTAGCGCAACCATAAATGCTAACTCCAAGTGCTAAATAAATGTCGGTGCTGACAGAAACCTGGTCCCGAAACCAAAGCAATCATCACAGATCATCAAAGCTGCAGCTCCATTAAGTCCCTGAAAGGAGTCAAACGCTCGTTTTCTCTGCAGTCGTTCGGGATTCTGGAAGTTTCTGCTGCTGGTGATGAACGTTCCCGCTCTGCTGCAGCACCAGACGGAGCGCCGAGCCTTCTCCTCAATGTCAGGGAGACACAGAGAGACGGAGAAGGGCATGATGGGAAATAGTGCAGCTAAAGACGTGAATAAAAGTGGGTGTTTAAAGGCAGTGGTGCCCCCCCCCCCCCCCCCCCACCTGAGGACTGTGGATGACTTGATTGGATACCAGACTGTGGCTGGACAGCACACATGAGGTGAATGTTAACAGAAGATCTAAAGCTGCCTCGCAGATAGAAAAGCTCCGTCTGTGTCGCTCAGTCTTAATAATCTGAAGCACGAGCATATTCTGGTGCACGAGGACCTGCCGCCATCACCTGCTTAATGGTGCAGAAAGCCTCGATGTGCTGGGAGCAGCTCTGCAGGTTAATGAAGTGTGAGCGGGATGTTTGTGCGTTTGTGGTGAAGGCTGGTTTAGCGTTAGCAGTGAGGACAAAATCGGGAGGGAGCGGAGGGTCGGTGAAGGACGAGAGCGATGAAGAGCGGCCCTAAAAGAGCTGACAGGAGCCAACAGCCCGCTCTCGTCCGCACCTCGCCGCATAAAATCGTTTTGTCACGGCCACTCGGGTCTCATCAAGCTGTGATTTGAGAACTTGTAACGACTTTTTCTGTCCAAGTCGTTCTCACATTAAGAGGCTGACAACAACCTTCTCTGGCCGTGATGACGGCCACCAAACCTGTGGTACTGTCGCTCTGCCAGGTCTCCCTCGTGAAAGAGACCCTGATCTCAGTGGGGTTCATCTGGTTAAATAAAGGTAAATCAAATTAAATTCAATTAATCGTAAAATAACCACCGTCTCCAGAACATGAAGCCTTCTTATCTCAGTAGGTTCTGAAATAGGTTGTGAACTATCACACACACACACACACACACACACGCACACCGCACGCACCACACACACACACACACGCACGCACACGCACACACACACCATTTCTGAAGAGAAACGCGGCTTCACCGCCACAAGAGGGCAGCACCTCCACACTAAAGCCGGATGTGTCCTGTAAAAAAAAGGCTGCTGAAGAGTGACAGAATCAGAGAAAAAGGGGGATGAAGGAGGAAAATAAAATAAATAAAAATCAATAGAAAGGGGTGGAGATGGAGAACAAGAAGAGGTGGGGACATCAAATGGATGAAGCTGAATGAAAAGGGGTGAGATGAGTAGAGATTTGTCGTGCTTGTTGTGAGTCATTCCCATTGGTTACACACATTCGGTCCGACTGCAGTGGTGCTGTCCGACCCATTTATCATGACAACACACACACTCCTCCCTCCCAACCTGCACCGGCACTATTCATCCTGGCAGCGTCTCCACACACACGTGCAGCTCTCACGTCTCCTTCGCCGACCCTGATGAGGACCATCGGAGCACCCGTCCGGTCCAGAGGAGATCAATGACATCATCTTTTTATCCCGCTCGAGTTAAATCAACCTTGAATTCACCGCACAGGTTAATGCATTTAAACGGAAACAGTTGACTAACTGAACTCTGGAGCTCAGAGAACAGAACAACTTCTAAAGATTTCACCTCTTTAGATTCGACTCTTTCAGAAAATGCTGGACCAGCAGGAACTGGATCCAGTTTCAAAATTGACCAAAGCAATCATCACCCAGCAGGAAGCGGGTCGAAGCCGAGCGGAGAGGTACAGCCGCGAGGCGTAATCGTAGTGGCAGGGAGAGAGTAATAGCGTGTGTGTGTGTGTGTGTGTGTGTGTGTGTGTGCGCGCGCGCTCAGCCAAACAAGCAAAGACTTGCTGTGTGATCATCGTCGCCACAGGACGGCGAGAAGATCTCCGCGGGAGAGCGAGGGGAGGACGGAGCCAGCTGGAGGCTCAGCATCAGAGTGGCGCTGAGACGGGACACACACACATATGGAGGCTGGAAAACTCTGGTTCCTGCTTGGCCGCGGCCTCCAGTCCCTCAGCGCAGGGTGGCGGGTTCATGCTCTGGTCCGGGAGCTCCAGGACGGCTCAGGAACCTCGGAGGAGCTCGGACACCATGAGTCCGGAGGCCCAGGCAGCTCATCTGACCCAACGGTTAGAAGGAGCAAACATTGGTGTGTCCCAGCTCAACTCTTCACCATCACAGCGTCACCGGTCATGGTGAATAACACGGTAACACACGTGTTGTACACTCGTGTTGTACACTCGTGTTGTACACTCGTGTTGTACACACGTGTTGTACACTCGTGTTGTACAACACGTGTGTTACCGTGTCTGAGAGTCGTACAGCAACACTGGCAGCAGCTGGATAATCTGGAATTAGAGTCCCTTTGTCTCTGACCAGACAATGGAGCTCAGGAGGTGTCATTTGTTGCCTCCACACAGTGAATAACACTGTTTTACATATCTTCATACCCCCTCACACACACACACACACACACACACACACACACTAACTCAAGCCTTTAGGTCATAGTGTTAATTAATTTGCCTGTACAACAACCCAGCATGGAGTTAATTAGAAGGCCTGTCACAGCACGCAAACATCCCATATAAACGAAATACAGTAGAAATGCTGGTGTGTGTAGCTGATGGGCCTCAACACAGACACACACTGGCACCCCTCTGAGCGTGTGTGTGTGTGTGTGTGTGGGGGGGGGGGGGGTCCTGGCCTGTGGGCCTGTCTGAAGTCCCACCACCTCCCCGTGGTAGCTCCTTCTAAGACTTCTCCTACTAAAATAAAACACGTCATCATCAGCGTAGAAGCATAAACGTGGTCGAGTCACCGTCCAATCAGGTGATGATGTGTGTTCGATCAACCTTCTGTGCACGTCAGCACGTGCACGTCAGATGCCAGATGAACCGTTTGCTGTGAGTCCAAAATCCAGTGTCACCAGTTTAGTCTCCTGTGGTTCCACTGGGAGGAGGCTGCAGCTGGAGCTCCCACGCCTGCAGAGATATGGAAGCACTTGTGAGGAGTGTGTGTGTGTGTGTGTGTGTGTGTGTGTGTGTGTGTGTGTGGTGTGTGTGTGTGTGTGTGTTGTGTGTGTGTGTGTGATAGACAGCTCAGCACTATCTCTGTACCACACAACACTCGGCTCCCCTCATGGCTCCACTTCCTCACTGAACCCGTCCCGTTACCCGTGGCAACATGTGATTGGAGCAGCAGGGTGTGATTTACCTGCATTTAGTGGGAGATGAAAACTGCTGTGTGTGTGTGTGTGTGTGTGTGTGTGTGTGTGTGTGTGTGTGTGTGTGTGTGTGTGTTGTGTGTGTGTGTGTGTGTGAATGAGAGCTGAGGTCCTGAAGCGCGACGGTTCCTGAGATACCATCAAACCATCAGTCTGAATGTGGATGCAGCAGCTGTAGGAGTCGGTCCAGTGGGTCCAAAGTTCTGATTCCGACCCAAAAGTGCCGGTTGGTCCATGTTTACGTCTCAGGCCGTCTGGTTGTGGCGACAAGTTCTGGTTCTCCCCACTCCAAGTCTTGTTTGTGTCCGTCTGCTGTTGTCCGGTTCTGGTCAACATCTGTCAGGATCATGTCTCGCTGCCTGTCATTCACGTGCACGTCTGTGGCCCTCGTGCACGTCTCTGTCAACACCGTGACGTGGTGTGTGTGTGTGTGTGTGTGTGTGTGTGTGTGTGTGTGTGTGGGAGGAGTCAGACTTGATTTGGGATTAGAAATGATGATCTAATTGGAAGGAGGAGGACATTATTTCCACCTTAATCACATAAACTGGCGCCAAATAGACTCAGTGTTTTTATAACAGGTTACGCAACATTTACTGTGTGTTTAGTCAGATTTTGCACATTTAATAGACTTTGTAAGATTTGATTTCTTTAAAAAAGGGATGGATGGAGTCCAGGTCCAGGAACGGTCCCGGTCCTGAACAGCTTTGCTCGTGTTTCATCAACTCTGCTGTCGTTTTAACGTCTAAAGGTGAATAAAACATCAACGTCAGCTTGAAGACATTGGACCAACAACCACCGTTAGTTCAGGCTGAAGATGTTGACAGAAACACGTGCACATCAAGCGTGCGCCCTTTGACCCCTGCGGATCAGATCAGATCAGCAGCAGCAGCTTCATCAGCTCATGAATTCCTCTCAATTCTCGGCACTAAAGAAAAACTGGATTCAGGTCTCGGGATCTGCTGACAAATGCTGATCTGGGTCTATTTTTGGGGTGTTTATTTTAAAGTTGTAATGCTGCAGCAGCGGCCCGACACACACCAGCGCTCTTCCACACCTTCACACCCGGCTACAGACGGATGCTGTCTCTGCTGTTGACACTGGTGCCGTCACATGACCTGAAGCAGATCACGTGACCGATGTGATCTGCTTCAGGTGTTTAACGAGTTTTAATCTCTGGTCCGTAACCTGTTCAACGAGTTCAAACAGAGGGACGTTTCCAGCCAGGAGCGACTCTGGTGCTGCAGAGACTCCGAAGCTTTGCTCCGTCTTCACGGGGGACTTTTTTAATTCCCGGCCAACACTCTGGTTTTGTCCGGTGCCCCAGTTTCACAGCGGGATCGTTGCTCCTGCACGGATCTGCTCAGGTCAACGATTAAAAAGTATGAGCCAAAAACCTGCAGGAAGGTCTGATGAAAGCTAACCAGGGTGCATAGCATCAGAGCTAGTGTGTGTGTGTGTGTGTGTGTGTGTGGGTGTGTGGTGTACATGTGTGTGTGTGTGTGTGCGTGTGGTGTGTGCGCGTGTGTGTGTGTGTGTGTGCGTGTGAGTTGTGTGTGTGAGGGTGTGTGTGTGTGTGCGTGCGGTGTGTGCGTGTGGTGCGTGCGTTGCGTGTGCGTTGCGTGCGTGTGTGTGTGTGGTGTGTCTGTGTGTGAGAGAGAGAGAGAGAGAGAGAGAGAGAGAGAGGTAATACTGTAGAGGATTGCAGAGTTTGCAATAATAGTACCAAACTCTTTCTTTAAGCCATTTCTAAAGGAAGTACAGACTAGTTTTGAAGGTTGAATATAAATAAGAGAGAGAGAGGAGAGAGGGAGGGGGAGAGAGGGGAGGGAAGAGAGGAGAGAGTTGTTGAGGGAGAGAGGAGAAGAGAGGGGGAGGGAGAGAGAGTGGGAGGGAGAGAGTAGGAGGGAGAGGGGGAGAAGAACGGAGGAAGAGAGAGCCGAGGGGGGGAGAGAGAGGAGAGGGAGAGAGAAGGGAGAGAGGAGGAGGAGAGGGGAGGAGAGAGGCGAGAGAGGGGGAGAAGAGCGAGAGAGAGGGAGAGATGAGGGAGGAGAGGGAGGAGGGAGGAGAGAGAGAGGAGAGGGAGAGAGAGGAGAGAGAGAGGAGAGAGAGGGGAGGGAGAGAGGAGAGGGGAGAGGGAGAGGAGAGGAGAGGAGGAGAGAGGGGGAGAGAGGGAGAGGGGGGGGGAGAGAGAGAGGGGGAGAAAGGAGAGGGAGGGAGAGGGAGGACGAGGGAGAGAAAGGAGGGAGGAGAGAGGGGAGGGAGAGAGAGGGGGAGAGGAGAGAGAGGGGGGGGAGAGGGAGGAGAGAGGAGGAGAGAGAGGGGGAGAGAGAGGAGAGGGAGAGAGAGAAGGGAGGGAGAGAGAGGGGAGGAGAGGAGAGGGGGGGAGAAGAGGAGAGAGAAGGGAGGGAGACAGAGAGAGGGGGAGAGAGGAGAGAGAGGGGAGGAGAGAGGAGGAGAGAGGG
The DNA here is from genome assembly GCF_003711565.1 of Takifugu flavidus. Lineage (NCBI taxonomy): Eukaryota > Metazoa > Chordata > Actinopteri > Tetraodontiformes > Tetraodontidae > Takifugu > Takifugu flavidus. Next base: position 4,523 of record NW_026621989.1, on the reverse strand, counting down.
GAGGGAGAGGAGAGGGGGAGAAGAGATGAGGAGAGGGGGGAGAAGGGAGGAGAGAGAGAGAGGGGAAGAGAAGGGAGGGGAGATGGGAGAGGAGAGGGGAGGGAGGGAGAGAGGAAGAGAGAGAGGGGGAGGAAAAGTCTCTTGCCTCTCTCCACTTCCTCAGTTTCACGTCTCTTGATGCTGCCTCCACTGGATCTTCTCCAGGGTGAATGAAGGTTCTGGAGTGTTTTGGGGACTAAACTCTTTATTTCTGCTTCCTGCTTTAAGGAGAAAAAGGCAGATCAGCTGAGAGCAAAGGATTCTGGGAAACAGAGTGCAGTTGTTTAAAATCACTGAAGAAAAAGTGAAGTAAAGGGAGCAGAGAACACACACACGTCACTCAGGATGGACAAAGTGGAGCGAGTGATGAAGATGGTGAAGAGGATGTCCCCGAGGAAGCAGAGGAGCGGAGGAAGAGGAAGAGAGGGGGCACCAGGAGAACCGGAGAGCCCGGACACACTGTGTGATGAACTCTGTCGTTTCAGCCTCTGCCTCAGAGGTGAGAGTGTGTTTGTGTGTGTGGTGTGGTGTGTGTGGTGTGTGTGTGTGACTGCTGAATCTGAGACTGCTGGAGCTTCCTCATCAGGGAGGATGATGGTGATCTGTTAGTGATCCGCTGGGATAGAGCGTCCCAAAAAGCGGAGGCTGACCTTTGACCCCTTTCGGAGGCTGACCTTTGACCCCTTTCGGGCTGACCTTTGACCCCTTTCATTCTGGGCTGCAGCTGCTGTAGATGCAGCTGAGCGAGAGGAGGAGACGCTTCTGCTGATGTTTTCATCTGTGGGACGGAGACGTTTTTGCTGCGTTGCTCTTCTTAATTAGCGGCCCTTTAATTGGCTCGGCTGCTTCTGTTGATGCTTCATGTAGTTCGGTGGCTCCAGTTCTTCAGAAACTTTACAATAAGTGTTTAACGGAGGCTTCAAATGGGGGTTCTGCTGGCTTTGATCTGGTGCTGGTGCTGGTGCTGGTGGAACAGTCCAGTACACTGGGAAAGCTCCCAGTCTCCTCCTCCTCCTCACCCACCTCCTCACCCTCCTCCTCCTCCTCTTGGAAGACTTGGATTAGGTTTAGGCCAGGTTTAGGTCCAGGTTTAGGGCAAGTTTAGGCCAGGTTTAGGTCCAGGTTTAGGCCAGGTTTGGGTCCGGGTTTAGGCCAGGTTAAGGTGCAGGTTTAGGTCCAGGTTTAGGTCAGGTTTAGGGTCTGGATCAGGGTGGTGCTTCAAACACAGGGACAGAGGAAGACGTTGCCACTCTTCATCATGTTCCACCCATCACTCCCAGTCCTGTAAGCTGGAGAGGCTCTGTGCTAGCTCCTCGCTACGCTACGCTACGCTAGCTCTGCTTACATAGACAAGATCCTTCTGACAACATCTGGAGCCTGTCATCACATCACAGGAAAAGCTTGTTAGGTCCTAATGGTGGGCCACCGGAGGTCAGTCCTCAACATCTGGACTGCGTCTGTAAGTGGCCGACCAACATGTCTAACTCTCTCACATCATCATTCCCGGCTGGGACGGAAACCTGGAAGTTTCTTTCTTCTGTCTTCACTACAGATTTGATCCATCCCAGATTCTGGCAGAATCTCCTCAGTGTTGGGCTCTAAATATCAGATGTTCAGCAAGTGCACGTGGGCGTGCGCGAGACACAATTAGCAGCTAAAATTAGGCGTTAAATCCTCCTTTTCCTCCCTCTCATCCCTCCTCCAGAGCTCTTTCCCTCTCCCGGTCCTTCGGTCTTCCTCTCCTCTCCCTCTCTGGGTGATGCTCCAGTCATCAGTGGGCGGATGCTTGGCTCCTCCCCCCCTCCTCCCCTCCTCCCCCACCACTCCAGCCCTCCATCCGGCTCTCTCCGGCTGCAGATCAGTGTCATTTTGCCGCCGCTCTTGTCCCACCCTAATATCCTCTTTGACGGCTGTGAAGCACATTTGCAATTCAAGCAGTTGTTTGTGAGCCGTGGAGGCGAATGAAGCCGCCCAAACAACCCGGAGCAGAAAACAACAAGCTCCATTTACAGATCAAATCTTTAGATTCAGGATTCTTTGGTGTGCGTATTCCTGCCTGGATTTGGGCCTAATTAACGAACCGGCTCCTCTTCATCCCGGTGTTTGTCCTCCTGAGGAGGGTCAACATCCACAGAAGATGAAGCTACAGCTGTGACCTTTGACCTCCAGCTTGTATTGGTGCCTCGCTGACGTGACCTCCAACGTGTCGGGCTGTGACCAAACTCTGGGCTTCCTGGTGGGACGACACCGGCCTGATGAGGCCTGGAGCCGCCTGCTCCTGCCAGCTCAGCAGGCTCTGACAACAAAACTGGCAATTTGCTTCCTCTCCAAGGTGTCTGGGTCAAGAGGTCAGTTGTTTGGCAGATAGCCACGATTGAATCGAGATAACCAAGACACGCATCACTTCCTGCAGCCCCCACAGGCATGGGAGTGAACAAGCAGGCCTGTTTTGATCAATATCTGGAAGTGTCCTGCTCTGGGAGGGGCTCCAGCCCAGAGAGTTTTAATCCTTTTATGGGCACATTTCACAGGGAAACATGTCGTTTGTGGGGCAGTTTGGGATATCGAAGATCTGCCATCTGCTGTTTTAATAGAGTCCGACCTCGCTCATCTGATCCGTCAGCAAAATTGGCAATTTGCTTCCAAAGCTGAACGTCGGCGAGGTCGATTAATTTCACCCTCTGCAGGAACTGATGGAGACGCTGCAGCAAATGTGAGGAAAGTGCTTCTGCGGGTTAGAACGGGCCTGAGACGCCATGTGGTGCCGTTCCAACGCTGTGAACTGACTCTGGGCTCTGGAGCTCGACTTTACAGAGCTTTATTCATGCTGAAGCAGGGGGACGTTACGTTGTTGTTGCAGCCGATCAGACCTAATCGGTGCCTGTTCCAGTCCAAAGCTGCTGGAGCGGCCGGTTGACCCATAAAGTCCAGCAGCGTTTCCAATAATGACCCTTTATGGGCTCATTATATAGTTCACTTAATCAAGTGTTAATCGAGACCTCACTCAGAGGTCACCTTCCTTTGTTCTGTGTGTGTGTGTGTGTGTGTGTGTGTGTGTGTGTGTGTGTGTGAGTAGAACTTCCAAGTGTGCGCTCTTGGTGGAGATGATGTCATCAAAGGGGCAGTAGGGGTGTGTGGGAAGAGTGTGTGTGTGTGTGTGTGTGTGTGTGTGTGTGTGTGTTGTGTGTGTGTGTAGGTGTGGGGTGTCATGAAGCCCCAACGAAAGGATCCTCCACAGAGGTGAAACAGGAACTCAGAACTTCAGAGGTTCTGGGGTAGTTGGGCTGCTTTGGCCTGTTTCTGGAAAGAACCCTGCAGAATTCTGGAAGACAACAAAAGATGTCCTGGAACCCTCCGGTTGCCTCTATCACACTGTTACAGATGAACATGGACACACACACACACACACACACACACACACACACACACACACACACACACACTCAGAGTGTGTATGAATGTAGATGGGGGGGGGGGGCAGAAACAATGGGGCGACTTTGGGCTCTTGATGTAAACCAAAGGGAGAAGAACAGCAGAACAGAGGATTCTGCCGTCGGCAAGGAGACGGAAATTAAATCAAAATCCAGATTCCTGCTTCAGCTTCGTGCTGTTGTGGTGGAATTCTATCGGTGCTGGGTGATTATTTGCCTGCAGGTGCTGCCTGGTGCTGATCGGGGATCAGATGTTCTGCATCTCCATTTCTCCATTTCAGTAAATGCTGGTGCACACACACACACACACACACACACACACACACACACACACACACACACCACACACACACACTTCTCAACATTTCATAGAATCCATGCTGCTGCTTGTTGTTCACCTTCACTTTGGTCCTTCAGAACCCGAATTTAAAGCCTGAAACTCCTGAATTTCAAAGGAGAAACACGAACTCAGCACCTTTCATGTTCCTCATCCTTCCAACGCGACTCCAACGTTCTTTGGCAAACATTCGCGGGGCTTTTTTCTTCTTCTTAACCTTCTTTTCTAATCTTTTCTATTCCAGCACAAACAAAAATAAGCTCGAATGTCACTGTGGTAAAATATTTACTCGTTTTAAATAAAATCTGCTGCATGATGTTCCATGTTTCCATGCTATTATGGAAAATAAACCTCTGGGATTCATTTAAAGTGTGTGTGCGTGTGTGTGTGTGTGTGTGTGTGTGTATAACAACTGCTAACCACACACACACACACACACACACACACACACACACACACACACAGCAGCATCTTTCTGTCTGTGGCAGCTCCTAACTGTAGTTCCACTCCCGACCAGATGGTGGTGATAGAGTGTAGTTAGATGACAAAAATAGAAAAAAAAACTAAAATATAACGTAAACCTTACAGTATGTTTTAAATGTTATAGTTTTGTTGGGCAGTTTATTCTGTAAACAGCTAGTTGAAGTTGTCTTTATGTCACGGAAAGATTTTGAGTCTAAATGAACCAAATGAGGTGATTTGAGCAGACGCACCTA
>NW_026621988.1:0-28080 GCF_003711565.1 Takifugu flavidus | reverse complement strand
AGTATGACCAGCCTTGTTAAGTTGTAAACACACAAAAGAAACACGTAAAGGTCACTTTATCAGTTCATTCCTCATCCAGGAATCCCTCGAATTCTTCTTCTTTGGTGTCCGAATTGAACAGTTGTGCGAATAAGGCGTCCAACATGGCCGGCTCCGTCTCGTCAAAGTCGTCATCAGGATCAGTGTTGCTGGTGTTGTCTGGCATTTCAGTGACAATCCCTGCCTTCCTGAAAGCTCAGACCACTGTCGAGACTGATATATCAGCCCAGGCATTTACGATCCACTGGCAGATAGTGGCGTACGACGCTCGGCGCTGTCTCCCCGTCTTGGTGAACGTGTGTTCGCCTTCCGTCATCCACCGCTCCCACGCAGTTCGCAGTCTAGCTTTGAATGCCCTGTTGACACCAATATCTAGCGGCTGCAGTTCCTTTGTTAACCCACCCGGAATGACGGCAAGAACTGAATTAGTGTGCTTCACTTGTTTTTTTACACCATCGGTGATATGGGCGCGCATGGAGTCGCAGATCAATAGGGATGGAGCTGTGTGAAATAAGCCACCCGGTCTCTTGACGTAAATTTCTCTCAGCCACTCACTCATCTTTTCTTCATCCATCCATCCCTTTGAGTTAGCTTTGATGGTTACGCCGACTGGAAAGTTTTCTTTTGGCACAGTCTTCCTTTTGAAAATAACCATGGGTGGAAGTTTCTGGCCATTAGCCTGGCAGGCGAGGACTACGGTGAAGGATGTCTTCTCATTCCCTGTGGTGCGAACATTCACCGTATGTGCTCCCGTTTTGTCCACAGTGCTGTTCACAGGAATATCGAAGGTGAGCGGAACCTCGTCCATGTTGATGATGTGTTCTGGCCGGATCTTTTTTCCAGCGATGTTGTTTCTGCAGTATGCGCGGAAAGTGGCCAGCTTTTCTTGGTCGTCTTTGGGCAGTTGCTGCGAAACACTTGTTTCAAGTGCGGATGGAGGGTGACGTCTTTTCATAAACCGAAAGCACCAAGAAGGACCGCCTCTAAATTCATTTATCTTCAGTTCGTCTGCTAGCGCTGTTGCCTTCATTAGAATAGTGACTGTAGAGACACTTCTACTTGCTGCTCTCTGTTCAACAACCCACTGTTCGAGTTTGTCCTCCAACTGTGGCCATCTTGCTCTGTTTCCTCGGAAGCTCCGTTGAGTCTTCTTTACCTGGTGCAGGTTGTCTTGTTGCTTCCTCCACTTCCGCACCATTGACTCGTTAACGTTAAATTATCTTGCCGTATCTCCTGGAGGAGAAGGATGTCCAGCTTCTTCTGAGCAACCATGTCTACAACCAGAGCCCTCTTCCGTGGATCCCTGCCACCATTGATGTTAAGTGAGGCCACCCTGAGCTTGTCCATAGAGGCTTGGAGAGGTGAAGCAGTAGAAGGAGCAGCAAAGGAGCGAAAAGTTGTGCATCACATTCATTCTCATCAGTATCAGCAACCTATTTAAGGATTAAGATATAAGATATTTGGAGCTCTCAGAACGTTTTGACCTTTTTTGACCGGTACCGTTTCCTTTCGTCGAGGAGGTCGACTCCCACAACCTTCTGTAACGTCAGTGCACTTTTCAGAAACTTCTCTGGATCTGGGAAATAATCAGCCACCTTCACAGACTGGCCGAAGGTTTCATCCAGGAAACTTGTGACATCTTCCAGGGTGTACAGGTCCCCTGTAAGGGACTGGGCTTGTGTCACTCTTCCCGAAGCGGAGTGATTCGAAACACTGTGTCGGAGGTTGTATCAAAACACCAGTGTCACGTGACCGATGACGAACGTCGTTGCTGTTTCGCTTTGTGCTTCATTGCTTCCAAATGTTTCGAAGCCTTTCATTGGCTCAGCCTCTCATTGTGTGTCATTGGCTCATGACGTTTCAACGCATTCTGAGACAGATTTGAGTGGTTTGATGGCATACCAGCTATAAGATGCATTAATATGCTCCAAAATTGTTGGGTTGTGAGGAGATTGAGATTTGGAGAGTGAGAGTTAGAGTATTTTGGCACGTTTCATGGCGAGTATCACCAATAAGCAACGTTCTAGAGTTTGTGAAGACAAATAACTTTTCTGCTTCTGTGAAAAATAATTCCAAATCAAACATATGACAAAAGGCAAACCATTATCTTTAAAGGTTTTCCTTAAAAACACTTCACACACACAAAAACAATGTTTCTGAATTCAAACACCGTGATCATTTGCAAAGTAGGAAGGATTTCTAGTCCTGTTAGGGACTTTTAGTAGTTTTTAAATAAATCTCAAAGTGTTCAATGAACCCTTAACCAACACTGAACCCTTAATCTAATTTGCATTTATTCTTTAGGTTAATCTTGAATGTGTTTTAGAGTAAGGGGGAGAGCATCTGCATATTGTATTGTAAAGACGATATAACTTTCAACATGTGAACTGTTTTTTATAGGACTGCGCAGCATTTACGGGCCAGTCAAAATTCGTGACGTTGCCAAGGGGGTCCTACCCCTCAGTAGAGACACCATTGAGAGAAGCCAAGTGAGTGGAAAAGTTCCAGCCCCCAGTATCAGGAACTCCTGTAGTGAAAATGCTCCTCATGAGAACAAAAAAAAGGATATCATAAAATCCATGAAACCAAAGGAGACAGAGAAGTTAGTGAAGCTCCAGACCTGTCTTAAAGACATAAAGTCCTGGATGTCTTTAAATTTCCTCCTCCTTAACTCAGGAAAAACTGAGGTCATGGTGTTTGGTCCTGAACCTCTCAGGGATAGATTAGATCACATGATCACTCTAGATGGTATCTCATTAACATCTAGTCTCTCTGTGAGGAATCTAGGAGTAACTTTTGATCAAAATCTCTCCTTCAACTCACACATTAAAACAGTCTCTAGAAGTGCCTTTTTTCACCTGAGGAACATCACAAAGATCAGGAAGCTACTGACCCACCATGATGCTGAAAAGTTAGTCCATGCATTTGTTACTTCCAGGCTGGACTATTGTAATTCTTTATTATCAGGGTGTCCAAACAACTCTTTAAGAAGCCTCCAGCTGATCCAAAATGCTGCAGCCAGAGTTCTGACAGGTATTGACCACAGAGGTCACATGACTCCTGTACTGGCGTCGCTTCATTGGCTGCCTGTTAAATTTAGAATAATTTTTAAAACCCTTCTTCTGACCTACAAGGTCCTCAGAGGCCTAGCTCCATCCTACCTGGAGGAGCTTGTGATACCTTACCAGCCCAATAGACCGCTCCGCTCTCAGAATGCTGGTCTACTTGTGGTTCCCAGAGTCTCTAGGAGTAGAATGGGGGGCCGAGCATTTACCTACCAGGCCCCCCTGCTGGTTCCATAGAAGAATCCTTAATCATAAATGTGAAAGTGATCAAAGAATGGTCTGACAGGAGTGGGTTCTGAGGGAACACTGACACATGTTCTACCTCAACACCATAAGTCAGAACTAGATCTAGGGTGTGGTTAAAGCTATGAGTTGGTTGGTTTATCTGCTGGAGGAAACCAACTGACTCAAGTAATGAAATGAAGCCATTTCTAAAGCTGTCATTTACAACGTCTACATGGATATTAAAGTCTCCAATGATAATGACTTTATCTGTTCTGAGGACCAAGTCAGATTAGAAATCAGAGAACTCAGACAGGAACTCTGAATGTGGCCCAGCAGGGGGCCGATATACAACTACAAAAAGTGGCTTTTCTGTCCTCCAGTTCCTGTGGTCATTATTGATGTTGCTGTGAATGCATCACTTATGTTAGCAATGACGGTGACGTAGCACCTGCTACCTGCTAGTGTTCTATGAAGGAACAGGCTTTGGAGGTATGAGAAGCTCCTGCTGGACTTCTGTTGTCAGTGATTCACGTATTTAGAAAAACTGTGCTTTCTTCATGTGTGTGAACACATCAGGGCTCTTTTCTGACCTGCTTTTTTAAGTCTCTTAATAGCTTTTCCCAATCATGACAAGTCCATGAGGGGAGCACTCAGAAGTGAAGTAGGCCGCCCTCATCATTTCATGCACCTTTGAATGGATATCTGATGGTGTCGCTGGATCATTCATATCAATCCACAATTTGAATTCTAGATTTCATATTTAAGTGATAGTAGACAGCATTTTTTCTGCAGGATTTTTTTTATTTCTGTCTAAAAATGGTTTAAAGGGAGTCATGTTTCTCAGCTTACTGTAGGGAACAATTCTGCTCTAATGCCATAATTCTGCTATACTACACCAATCTGTGCATTATCAACATGGAAACTGTCCACTCAATAAATCCACACCATAATATTCTACGTTAATCCAGTCTAATCAAACAAGGTTCAAGGTTCACTTAGACAGGAGGAAGTTTCCCATGCCAGGACTAAATCAATGCTTTAAATGCCATTTAAATGATACACTTGGCACAAAGGACCTTTTCAAAGGACCTTTTATGTCCACACATCAAAGACTAATAATCCATGTTATAAGGGGACCGATAAAGGCAAATAAACACATGGGTGGCATCAGTTGTGTTAGACCATTATACCAGTTGGAAAGCTTATTTTATTACAGCAGTTGGGAACCTTCTAATCCAGCAGAATGGCAACAGGACATCGAGGAGTCAGCAGGGTAACACGCTTCACTCAGGAGTCACTCAAACACCACCCTGGCTTGTTGCCATTTATTTAATTACCTCACTGACTGTTGATTATTAGTCTTTGTATTTGGGTTTTAATTTAAACTGACACTCAGTGACATTTTGAAAGCAATAGCGTACGTTTCCATCGCTATAATATATTTGATTTACTTAATACTTAGTGATCTCCATAAGAATCATCTCTAAATATAAGTCAGTAAAATCCAGACATGCATTGGAGCATCTCCCTTTATATCCCATTGAAGTACAGACGACATTGAATTCAGGGGATTTAAAACAAGAGTGCATTTATTGTAAATTGTCATTGTGCTTCTTCACACAGTTGTTTTCCAGAGCTCTGAATGATGTCAGGAAATCCAGAGGACAGAGCTGCAAGAATGAAGCCAGGCTGGGCCCCGTGTCCAAGAAGGAGGAGCCGCAGCCTTGGAAGCCTCAGCAGCTGAAGGAGGAGAACCGAGGAGAATCTCTGCAGGAGTGCAGGAGCTCCCAAAGAATGCAGCCATCAGAAGAGAGCTGGCAGCAAGAGATCAGGCACCTGAAGGGACTTCTGGTGGGAAAAGACCAGCAGATATCCAGGGTCGAGCAGGAAAGGAGAACGCTGGCTGAGGATCACGTGGACACCTTGGCCCTGCTGAGCAGCACTCAGGCGGCACTAAAGCAGGCAGAAGAAAAATGTGCCCGTCTCCAAGAACAATGCTGCAAGGAGCTGGCTGATCAGGAGCTGAGACACCAGACTCAGCTCAAGACCAAACAGATGGTGTCCGACCTCACAAAGTATGAAGTGATCTGGACTGAGACCCAGAGGAAGCTGGAGGAGATGCTGTGGAACCATGAAAGGATCTCGGAGGAAAAGGAGACCTCCAACAGGAAGGAGATCCAACTCCTGAGCGAGAGACTCGTCCAGCTGCAGGTGAGCTGCCTCCACCTCCTTCTGTGTTTCTGACTTCTGACTGATGTCACATTCTTGAATCTAATAAATGATCTTTGTCTTTGCAGCAACTCCGTCGAGAAAAGGAACAAAAGAAGAAACAAAGGACGAAGTTCAGTCTAAAGAAGTTCTTCTTTGGAAGATAAAGAGACGAAATAATTCTTATCCTTTCTGTTTTAATCAATAAAAATGCAAATAAAGGTTGCTATTTGTCACATCACAAAACATCCAAAATTAATATCTGACAGATTAAACCTGAACTCTGCTCCACCTGCATGCAGTTCCTCAAGCGGCCACTTGAGGTCGCAGTCGTAATACACCGATTAGTGACCGATCTTCGTCCCTGTGATCGATTTAGGGGCAGTTTTGTCGAAAGGAATTTGAGATAAATGATTGAAGTTGAAGAAATGACAGTAAAAGTTAGAATATCGGGACAAATATGGACCGAAACAATGGCGAATCTTATTCCCACCACTGCAGACTTTGAGACCTCATTTTCCTTCAACTTAGAACATATTTTGCTGACAACAAAGTTCAACATGTTCATGTTGATTTTCTAAATTATTTTATCAATAGCGGTTTAGTTTCCTGCTGCTTCACATGAGTTGCAAAGTCTGTAATGTTGCAGTTTAGGATGCAAATAGGCTGTTTAGTTTTCGGATCTGTTTCAAACGGTTTTCCACAGCTTCTGATTTGAAGGTTGAGACAGGAACCGAACCGAGAGGTTAAACTTTGGTCGTGATGTTCTCTCCAGCAGCAGGTGGATGATGCGACAGCCAGAGGACGCTTCTTCCTCACTGACGGACGATGTGTGACTGCTCAAACAGGAAATTACTACAGTTATTTTCAAAATAAACCTACTAGTCATAATAAAGAATTGATCTTGAATCGAAATTCACGAAAGAATTTGCAACTGGGCGCATATTATAGTTTTGAAGATTCTGGGTTGTCGAGCTACGACAGCAGGGATGCTGTGGTGTCGCCATAGTTAGTTGCCATGGTTTTATTTTGAAATCATTTACCGGAAGCACCTTTTTAAACACACAATGCTTGATGGCCGCCTTAATGACGTGCAGCTGATCTAAAAGACACGTGGTGGTTGTGACGACCCTGGCTGTGTCTTCTCTGCCTGCCTCTCTGTTGTCTCCTCCCTTCTGCAGGCAGTGGGGGGCAAGTGCTGCTACGTGGCGCTCCAGCTCACCTGGACTGATCAGCTGTGAGGGCTATAAATGCTCCACAGTCTTGGCAGTCAGTCTTTTGCTTGGCTCCCTCCGGGTCTGCTTGGGTGTTCTGATTTGGTTTGTTGTTTTGCATGATCAATCAATAAATTCCCTTTTTTCTAAACTCTATAGGGGTGGGAAAGTGAAGCCTCATGAAGCACTGAGGCTTTCCTAACAATTGTGTCGAAAAAGATTCAAAGCTTCGAGACTTCCGTGACGGTGACATCTGGTGGACAACTGAAGCTGAACAGTGCACTAGCACTGTTTCAATCCCATGACACCAATAAAAGTTCATTGTGTGCTCATCCAGGGGTTTTGTTCATTCATAATAATGATTATATCGTCTTTACAATACAATATGCAGATGCCCTCCCCCAAACTCTAGAATGTTGCTTATTGGTGATACTCGCCATGAAACTTGCCAAAATACTCTAGCTCTCACTCTCCAAATCTCTATCTCCTCACAACCCAACAATTTTGGAGCATAATAATGCATCTTATACAGCTGGTATGCCATCCAACCACTCAAATCTGTCTCAGAATGCGTTGAAATGCCATGAGCCAATGACACACACTGAGAGGCTGAGCCAATGAAAGGCTTCGAAACATTTGGAAGCAATGAAGCGTGAAGCAAAACAGCGAGGACGTTCGAACGTCATCGGTCACGTGACACTGGTGTTTCGATACAAGCTCCGACACAGCGTTTCGAATCACTCCGCTTCGGGAAGAGTGACACAAGCTCCGAAGCCTCGGTATCATTTGCCCATCACTAAAAATCCATCACGTGTGTTCTCCCTAATTTGTCTGAGCCCTGAGCTGGTTCATGACAAAATGGGGGCTCGTCCAATCGACTAGGGAAAGGATTTGATTTAGAGGGAGGAATACACTTTGGGTGATGGTGTCAGTGCTTAGTTTTGATTAAGTTTTGTGTTCAAGTTTTTCTGGTGTTTTTGGAGTCTCACCCCCTGGTAGGTTTATCTTCTGTTCTGTGTAGGGAACCTGTGGTGGCAACATTGATGTGGTGGTGAAAGTGAGTAGAGCTATATGCTCAGGTTCACGTCCAGGGGTTCCTGGAAGTGGCTGCATAGCAGGTGCTTTCCAGCCCCGCTGGGTTCTGTGATTAAAAGCCTCTCACCGGTAACTGCTTGAAGACTAGGGTTGAGCTTAGTTAGGAAGATTTTTCCAGTCTATGGTAGAGGGGGTTGATGACTCTTGTTTGGAGGTACAACGGAGTATGGCTTCCTTGGTGGAGGAGTTTGTTCAGTCTCCCACTGAGGAGTTGTTGGACCAATGTACCAAAGATCAACTTTTGAAAATTGCTGAGCACGTTGGAATTGAAATCACAGATAAAAAGCTGAAAGAAACGCTAAGGGTGGCTGTGAAAGAAAAGGTGATTGAAGATAAAATATTGGTAACTAAGGAGCTGAGTAAAAAATCTTTGTTCATGCCATCAGCCAGGGTGGAGTCTTTAACATTTGAGCAACAGAAAAAAACTTCTGAGGTTACAATTTGAACATGAAACTTTTAAACAGAATAGGGAATTGGAAATGGAAGTCATGAGGCAGAAAACTGAGAGGGCTAAAGTTGAACTAGAGCAATGTCGACTAGATCTGTTAAAGGAAGGAAAGCTGTTAAATACTGGTTCTGTTCCAGAGAAGGGTGCTTTTGATGTACTAACTAATTTGCGTTTGGTTCCAAGCTTCACAGAGAGGGATCCAGATCTTTTTTTTCCTTATTTGAGAGAGTGGCAGAGACCAGGGGTTGGTCTGATGATGATCGCACCCTCCTTCTTCAGTGTGTTCTGAAGGCACAGGAAGCTTATGGCTCACTTTCCAAATCAGACGGCCGAAAACTATGACCATGTCAAGGCAGCGGTGTTGAGAGCATACGAATTGGTCCCTGAAGCTTATAGGCAGCGCTTTAGGAGTGTTCGAAAACAGGATACACAGACTCATGTAGAATTTGTGCGTGATTTGGACACTCAATTTAATCGTTGGTGTGTTGCATCTGGCGTTGAAACCTTGAACAACTGAGTAACCTAATTATTCTTGAGCAACTAAAAAGCTGTGTGCCTGGCAGTATAGCTACCTTTATAAATGAAAGAAAGGTTAAAGTTCCTCAAGAAGCAGCTGTGCTAGCTGACGAGTATGTTTTGACTCATAAGAGCCATTTCCCCCTTGGGAGGCTGGAGTCAGTTTCACCCCCCTGGGTTGAACGTCCGTCTTGGAATAGGTCTGAAGATGGTAGTACTTGTAATTATTGCAAGCGTAAGGGTCATTGGAAAAATCAGTGCTGTAGCGGTCACTTGTATCTCATAATTCTCTACAGCTGTTCATGTACTCAAATATCATAATTCACCATAATTGTTCATATCTGTTCCATTGCCATAGTCCTATTGAGCATTTTGCCATGTATGAGTTCCTCACTTGCTCGCACTATTTGCCGACAACTAAGTCGGGTAATTTGGCACGGTCCCTTTAACGGACCGTGGGAGTTCAATGGCAGAGGGGTGTGGTTTTCCCGCTTTTACAATTTTAAGCAATGAGCCCCCGTCTCTTACTTGTTTTCTCCGTTATAATAAAAGGCACACACGATTGTGTGTCAACAGTAATTTAAGTTGTATTGCCTTTTACTTTGCAAACGCAACACTGGTGACCCCGACTCTCGCTGGACGTATCATTCAGTGACTTTTATTTTCAACTATGGCGACGAATGCAGTTTCATTGAAGCTGCCGGAGTTTTGGGAGACTTCGGCAACTGCGTGTTTGCTCAAGCGGAGGCACAGTTCGCGCTGCGAGAAATCACCGCGGATGAGACCAAATATTATGTGGTTTCTGCTCTTGGGAGTGCTACGGCATCCAGAGTGGTTAGCATTCTTAAACAGCCACCGCCGAGAACAAGTATGGCACTTTGAAGGCTCACCTCTTACGAACGTTCGAACTTTCCGATGCAGAGAGGGCTAGCCGCCTTTTCTCTTTGCAGGGGCTGGGCGATTCCAAGCCTTCCGAACTGATGGACAAAATGTTAGATCTTTTGGGCGAACACAAGCCCGATTTTCTCTTCATCCAGCTTTTCCTGCGACTGTTGCCTCCCCAAGTGCGGGCTGCTTTGGCCAACACAGCAATCTGCCGTGCGCTTGCTGCTGAGGCGGATAAATTCTTCTTCGCCTCCCAACCGACCTATGTGGCTGCGTTCCTCACAGCTGCAGCAGCGGCTCCTCGGCATCAACAGGTTTCTGGGCTGTGCTTTTTCCATGCACGGTTTGGAGTCAAAGCCAGGCGGTGCCGCCCTCCATGCAGTTTCACACGGCCCACCTCCGCAGGGAAACGCCAGGGCCGGCGCTCAGCAGTAGCCATGAGCGTCGGCCAAACTGGCCGGCTGCTGTTCATCCAGGACTCTCTCTCCGGACGACGTTTCCTCTGTGACACAGGTGCTCAGAGGAGTGTCCTGCCAGCGTCGAGGTTGAACATGCTGTCAGAGTCCCATGGGCCCCCTATGAAAGCAGCGAACGGCAGCCCCATCCGCACGTATGGGGTGAGGTATGTGGAGTTGTGTTTTGGTGGACAGCGTTTTGGATGGAACTTTGTGACTGCCAAGGTGACTGTGCCACTGATTGGTGCAGACTTCCTCTGCGCTTTTGGACTTCTGGTCGATGTCAAAAATAGACGCCTTGTGGATGCAGTCACTTTCTGTTCGTATGAATGCACTCTTGGTGTTACAGACTCAGGCTTTCCAGCATGCTCCCCACTGCAGACATTTTCTTTGCCTCCTCACCGAGTTTCCTGCTCTGACTCAGCCCACGTTTTCATCTGCCACGGCCAAGCATGGTGTGGACACACATTGCCACCACGGGTGCCCCTGTGCATGCTCGGGCCAGGCGTCTGGACCCGGCCAAGCTCTCCATTGCTCGAGCGGAGTTCGAGACAATGGAACGCCTGGGCATCATTCGCCGCTCCAAGAGCCCTTGGGCGTCACCTCTGCACATGGTGGAGAAGCCGGGTGGGGGTTGGCGGCCATGTGGCGATTACCGCAGGCTCAACGATGCCACCACCCCGGACCATTACCCTGTCCCCCACATACAGGATTTTTCCGCGCATCTGGCTGGGAAAACGGTCTTTTCGAAGGTAGACCTTGTCCGTGGCTATCACCAGGTACCAGTCCACCCTCCCGATGTCCCCAAGACAGCGGTAATCACCACGTTCGGCCTGTTTGAGTTTATACGGATGCCCTTTGGTCTTAAAAGCGCAGCACAGACTTTTCAGCGCCTGATGGACCCCGTCCTACGCGACCTGCCATTCCTATTTGTGTACTTGGATGACATCCTCGTCGCAAGCACGTCTCAGGCTGAGCACGTGGCACACCTCAGGGCTCTTGTCCAGCGCCTCAGCCAGCATGGGCTCATCATAAACCCAGCGAAGTGCCAGTTTGGACTGTCTACCATCGACTTCCTGGGCCATCACGTGACACGGTACGGAGCAGTTCCCCTGCCGGAAAAGGTGGAGGCCATCGCGAGCTTTCCCCACCCAGTCACGGTCAAGGCGCTCCAGGAGTTCCTGGGTATGGTGAATTTTTACCACCGTTTCCTCCCCCGGGCAGCGGACCTCATGCGGCCACTGTATGACTGTTTGAAAGGGGCAGTTCCCAAGCACATGGTTGACTGGTCCGATGTGCGACAGCGCGCATTCGAGAATGTTAAGGCTGCTCTGGCCAATGCTACACTGTTGGCGCACCCATTGCCTGACGCGCCAATCTCAATCACCACGGATGCCTCGGATTACGCAGTGGGTGCGGTGCATGAACAATGGGTAGAAGGTGCTTGGCAACCCCTGGCCTTTTTTAGTAGGCAGCTACGACCCAATGAGCAGAAGTACAGCACGTTTGACCGTGAGCTCCTTGGCCTCTACCTGGCCATTCGCCATTTCCGTCCTCTGCTTGAGGGCAGGTCTTTCACTGCCTTTGTGGATCACAAGCCCCTCACCTTCGCGATGGCAAAGACGGCGGAACCATGGTCAGCTCGGCAGCAGAGGCACCTTTCCTACATTAAACACCTGGCTGGTAAGACCAATGTCGTTGCGGACTGCCTCTCCCGGGCCGTCACGGGCGCTGTCCACATGGGACTTGACTATGGACAGATGGCAGTGGACCAAACCACAGACAGTGATGTCCAAGCTCTAAAGTCTGCAGCCACAGGGCTGCAGCTGTGCGAGGTTCCTTTGGGAGTACTGGGGTCACGCTTCTCTGTGATGTCAGTACCGGTCAGCTACGCCCTGTTGTGCCCGCGGTTTGGAGGCGGCGCGTGTTTGATTCAGTCCACAACCTCTCCCATCCGGGGAGGAAGGCTTCTCAACGTCTAAATTTGTTTGGCATGGGCTCAGAAAGGACGTCAGGGATTGGGCTGCCATGTGCGTCGCATGCCAGCGCTCAAAGGTACAGTGCCATGCTAGGGCCCCGCTGGCCCCATTTCCAGTGCCAGAGCGACGCTTCGACCATGTCTATGTGGACCTGGTTGGGCCCTTTCCCCCTTTCCGTGGCTGCACTTACCTCCTCACAATGGTGGACAGGACCACCCGCTGGCCAGAGGCGGTGCCCCTGCAGTCTGCCACCTCGGCCGAGGTGGCACGTGCGTTTATTGGGACTTGCCCGCTTCGGTCCCCTGCTGACATCTCATCTGACCGTGGCTCGCAATTCACCTCTGAGCTCTGGACTTCTGTAGGGGAGAGCTTGGGGGTGAAACTGCATCACACAACGGCATACCACCCACAGGCCAACGGCATGTGTGAGCGGTTTCACCGCTCCATGAAGGCTGCTCTTCGGGCGTCTCTGAAGGACAGTAGCTGGGTGGACAGACTTCCTTGGGTCTTGTTGGGGCTGCGCACCGCCCCCAAAGATGACCTGCAGTGTTCCTCGGCGGAGATGGTGTATGGAGAGCCACTGCGGGTACCAGGTGAGTTTGTCCCCAACACTACAGCGCCTTGGTCTGCGAGCGCACAGCGTGCAACACTCCTCGATGCTGCCAAGGTTTTTGCACCCATCCCTATTTCCCAGCATGGTTTGCCACCATCCCATGTCCCACCATCCTTGGAGAGGGCAGACTATGTTTTTATCCGCCATGGTGCTCATCGAGGCCCGCTGCAGCCACCTTATGATGGGCCTTTTCGTGTTTTGGAGAGCGGGGACAAGCATTTTTGCTAGACGTGGGAGGCCGACCTGAACGCGTTACGATAGACCGCCTCAAGGCAGCTCACTTGGACCTTGGTCAGCCAGTTGCCACGGCCGTGCCCCCGCGGCGAGGTCGTCCCCCCCGCTCGGCCCAGTCCTCTGAGAGGAACACAGATCCCTGAAAGCTCTGTCAGTGCCACTGACCGCCCTGCGCGTCCTGTTTCCCCTGCTCCTCTAGCACCACCAATACCGCTTCGACGCACACAATCTGGCCATCTGGCTTTGTGATGGTGAATTCTGGGGGGGCATGTGTAGCGGTCACTTGTATCCCATAATTCTCTACAGCTGTTCATGTACTCAAATATCATAATTCACCATAATTGTTCATATCTGTTCCATTGCCATAGTCCTATTGAGCATTTTGCCATGTATGAGTTCCTCACTCCGCTCGCCCTATTTGCCGACAACTAAGTCGGTAATTTGGCACGGTCCCTTTAACGAACCGTGGGAGTTTAAGGGCTGGGGTGTGTGTTTTTCCCGCTCTTACTTATTTTTTCCTCTACATGTTGTCGCTTTAATAAAAGGCACACACGATTGTGTGTCAATAGTAATTTAAGTTGTATTGCCTTTACTTTGCAAACGCAACAGTCCCCAATTAGGTTGTTTTGTTATCACACGACCCCGTCCCCATTATCTTAAGAGAATATAAAAGAATGAGTGGAGACAGAAGAGAGAATGAGACGTTTTTGGCGCGTGTCGCTCTTGATTTTGTGTTTATTTTTGCAGTAAACTTAAAGGAGGCCTTTTCCCTTTATGTTTGATTCCATTTAAGCTGATATTCCATTCTTGACATCTTTAAATTTGCAATAAATCCTATAACATTGAACAGACTGACTAAAGTCAAATGAGCTGCGGTTCCCACCGATAGCCGTCATTCTGATGGGTTTTTGCTGGCTGCAGCTGAAATATTCCAATGCTCCATGTCACAGAGACAGTAAATACTAAACCCTAAAGATTCTGAAGGCATGATGTAAAATAGTAACGTATAATACAGACATTTGAAGAGACAATTAAGAGAATGTTTCCATGCTTCTAAGAGTGGCCGAGGAGCCATTTAGAACTTTATAAAGATGCATTGTGTGATACCAGGAACTAATTTAACTTCAAGGCGAAGCTGCTTCTGCTTTGTCGACCATCGACTGATCTCCTGAAAGTCCACCAGCGCTTTTTTAAAACGGAATTTTTCATCTATGGAGGGAGTAGACGGCAGATGTTTCCACAGATGCTCTTCACCAGTGGTCAGTGAGTGATGCGGCAGATGAGCGGGAGTTGACTGGCTTCAACCAGCTACTGTCTCAATGTCTCCAGCCCATAGTCTGGATTCTCTACGAGATCAGACAGCAGCTTCACTCCTGAATCCTGCAGCTGGTTCCAACTCAGGTCCAGTTCTCTGAGATGGGAGGGATTGGACCTCAGCGCCGAGGCCAGAGAGCCACAGCTGATCTCTGATAAGCTGCAGTAGTTTAATCTAAATAAAGAAGGGAAACTTTTATAAGGTTATAAGTGAAACCAGTATTAATCTGAAAGGTTAATCAAAGGCATGATCTGTAAATATTTAATTTAATTACAGGTTAAAAAATGATAGTAATATGTAATTACCACAATTCCAACCTCTCAGGTTTGCACTGTTCCAAAGGAGAATATATATTGTTCTGGCCCTCACTCTTCCCAGGTTCTCCCACCTCTTTCCCTCCCATCTCATCATGGAGATCCATCTCACCTGTGGCTCATCTTTAAAGGCACAACCTGTCTTAGATGACTTCCTGTCTCCCTCACCATCTCCCTCCTCGTTGGCTGGTGCCTACCAGGCACCCTCACCTAGTTTTGTCTAATTTTGGTTACCATCTGTGGGCTTTTTCATTGTCCTTAAATCAATTTATCATGAATAAGTGGTCCCCGTGTGGCCCTCCCTCCTGAAGGAACTGGGCACAACACACACACTCAGAAAGTGTGAGGACCCTCGGATGGACTAATGGACATTTTTGAGAATGGTGTTTACCCCAGAGTTTCCAGTCGGCAGTTTGGATCCTGGAGAAAACCACAGAGCAGCTTCACTCCTGAATCCTGCAGCTGGTTCCCACTCAGGTCCAGTTCTCTGAGATGGGAGGGATTGGACCTCAGCGCCGAGGCCAGAGAGCCACAGCTGATCTCTGATAAACTGCAGTCAATCAATCTGAAAAATGCAGGATGAGGTTATACGGTGCAGGGCTGCATGTTATCTGCGTCAGTACTAAACCGACGTTAGTTCTTAGTTGGGTCAGACCTGAATTCACGATATTCCAAGGAATGTTTTTAATGTGGTGCATCACAGCAGTGTTGAGAACAGCCTCACTTCACCATCTTAGCAGCTGGTATATAGGTAGAAAAATGAAGACTGACCTGAGCCTCTCCAGTTTACAGTTTGGACTCTCCAGTCCAGAACAGAGCCGCTTCACTCCTGAATCCTGCAACGGGTTGAAGCTCAGGTCCAGAACCCTCAGATGGGAGAGGTTGGACTTCAGAGCTGAGGCCACAGAATCACAGCTGGTCTCTGATAAACTGCAGCCACTTAGGCTAAAATAACAATTATTTTGAGAGAAGACAAATAAAAATCAACATGTACCAGAGCAAAACACAGCTTACAAGCAACAAACCTCTGGTCCTGCACCGGCTTATCTGCCGTATGTTCCTATTTTGGGTTCTTTCAGGGCGGTTGGACAAGATCTCCAGCGTATGTAAAGTGTGTGTGGGTCAAAATACCTTCCAAGTTTGTGAGACCACATTTCTCAATAGCACTCAACTCTTGTCAGGAGTTGGGACAAAGTGACCCACTCCTGATAGCTTGTGGGCGATGCTGCAGCGACCCTGCAATCCCTACTCTCTGGTGAAACCAAATCAAAGGTTTTAGACACTGCTGGATGCTGGAAGGGTGGCTATAGTCTGGACGCATCGTTCCCCTGACTGCACATTTCTCCAACAATGATTGGCAGCTGGTGTCACTTGTTCTCCAGATGAGAGAAGGAAAGAGAGCCCCCCCACAGTGTGTTTGATTGCCCCACTGCAAGCTCAATGCTGCCAGAAAACATTGCAGGAGCATCAATTCCCCTCAGGGCATCAACAAGGAGCTCAGGAAAAGGTGCAGCTGCCACCTACTAGAGACAAGCACACTGAGCTGAGATTCAAAGCCCTCTCCTCCCAAGAGAAGAGCTTGTTTGTGGAGGCTCTTCTGGGCGATACCTGGTGCCACAGCTCCAGCTCAGCCCGTCTCTGGAGCTGAGGTGGAGCTTAGCAAGTTTCATGGTTCTCCACCACTTCCTCTCGCTGAGGACCTTCTCAGCTGGTGGTTTCTGCTCCACCTTCCAAGTTGAGCAGGTGATACTTCTGCATTCCTGCCACCAGTGTCTCTGCAGAGAAAGACTCTTCTCTACTGTTTTATATTAGATTGTAGAAAATTAGGATTTTTGGCTGATGTCTTAGATGTTGTTGACTAAGAGCAGGTTTTTCTTTAATAACATAGAAAGATTCGATGAGAAGAGCAAATGTATTATTTTATGAGCTACTTCCACTACTATTATATACACATACTTCCATATTGTCTTAGATTGCAGCTGCATTTATTGCATTGTTCATAGAAAGTCATATTTGTGAGGAGAAAAACTCCAATAAGGTCATTTTCTTTAATGACCATTACAACAGAAGGAGGCGATGAACAAACAGATTTATGTAAAAATGTGTGAAAACTTATGGATGGAAAACTTTTTAAAATGGTTGCATTGTGTAGAATCGGTGTAGAATCAACTTGTTGACTTCTGATTTGGACTCCAATGGAAGTGAGGTGCAACAATTGTGGATGCTGAGCTTCAGATCTTCATGAAGGTTTCTGTGGTTGGACTGACCTGCTGCCCCTTTAAGAGGGAGGCAGGTTTGGGCTTCTGGCTGGAATGAAGCCACCTCAGATGAGAATGACTGCGGGCTTTCGGTACCAAGGTTTAACAGGGGGCTCACTTCACACTTGGGCTTTTCTCTTTTTGGGATGTGTTAGATCCATTATGTTAAAGTTATCTCTTATTTGCTTTTGCCTTGTTATATTCTTATATTGTTTCACATTACTTAATGTTTCCTGTTATTTGCTAATGCTTAATGTTCATGATGCTTGATATGTCAACTTGAACTTCTCTGATCAAGGGCGACAGAAATGCGGCGGCTGTTGGAGAAGTGACATTGACTGGAGACAGGAGATGTTCTCTTAATCTGTCTGATATAGAAGAATGTGCTGTTTGCGAGCTAAGCTAATCAAATCAGTGAAGGCCTACGTATAATCTCACCATTATGATTTACAGTCTCTTGCTCTGTTTGGGACCTGCTATCTTGTGTCCCCCCTCCCTTAGACACATTTGACTTCTGTAACTAGGGACCTCCTAATTCCAATAAAAGAAGGATGGCGGGAGGGAGGTGTGCGTCAGAACGTGTTGGAGATCTGTAACTGAGCACATCTCTCCGTTCTCCTTGCAAGTAAATTCCAAACTGTTGTCTTTGCCTCATTTGTGTTTCTCGTGTTTCAGGTTGTTTGAACCTAACAGGATGGCTTCTGTTGTCAGTGATTCACGTATTTAGAAAAACTGTGCTTTCTTCATGTGTGTGAACACATCAGGGCTCTTTTCTGACCTGCTTTTTTAAGTCTCTTAATAGCTTTTCCCAATAATGACAAGTCCATGAGGGGAGCACTCAGAAGTGAAGTAGGCCGCCCTCATCATTTCATGCACCTTTGAATGGATATCTGATGGTGTCGCTGGATCATTCATATCAATCCACAATTTGAATTCTAGATTTCATATTAAAGTGATAGTAGACAGCATTTTTTTCTGCAGGTTTTTTTTTATTTCTGTCTAAAAATGGTTTAAAGGGAGTCATGTTTTTCAGCTTACTGCAGGGAACAATTCTGCTCTAATGCCATAATTCTGCTATACTACACCAATCTGTGCATTATCAATATGGAAACTGGCCACTCAATAAATCCACACCATAATATTCTACGTTATTCCAGTCTAATCAAACAAGGTTCAAGGTTCACTTAGACAGGAGGAAGTTTCCCATGCCAGGACTAAATCAATGCTTTAAATGCCATTTAAATGATACACTTGGCACAAAGGACCTTTTCAAAGGACCTTTTATGTCCACACATCAAAGACTAATAATCCATGTTATAAGGGGACCGATAAAGGCAAATAAACACATGGGTGGCATCAGTTGTGTTAGACCATTATACCAGTTGGAAAGCTTATTTTATTACAGCAGTTGGGAACCTTCTAATCCAGCAGAATGGCAACAGGACATCGAGGAGTCAGCAGGATAACACGCTTCACTCAGGAGTCACTCAAAACCACTGGCTTGTTGCCATTTATTTAATTACCTCACTGACTGTTGATTATACAGTCTTTGTATTTATGTTTTAATTTAAACTGACACTCAGTGACATTTTGAAAGCAATAGCGTACGTTCCATCGCTATAATATATTTGATTTACTTAATACTTAGTGATCCATAAGAATCATCTCTAAAATAAGTCAAGATCCAGACATGCATTGGATCTCCCTTTATATAATTGAAGTGACTGATCTCATATTGTTACGATTAATAGTATATATTAACATTCATATGATTATTGATATTAATAATTTATATCATGAATTATAATAATTGACACAGTGCATTTTAAGAGTTGTTGTAATTGTGTGCTTCTTCACTCAGTTGTTTTCCAGAGCTCTGGATGATGTCAGGAATCAGAGGACAGAGCTGCAAGAATGAAGCCAGGCCGGACCCCGTGTCCAAGAAGGAGGAGCTGCAGCCTTGGAAGCCTCAGCAGCTGAAGGAGGAGAACCGAGGAGAATCTCTGCAGGAGTGCAGGAGCTCCCAAGAATGCAGCCATCAGAAGAGAGCTGGCAGCAAGAGATCAGGCACCTGAAGGGACTTCTGGTGGGAAAAGACCAGCAGATATCCAGGGTCGAGCAGGAAAGGAGAACGCTGGCTGAGGATCACGCGGACACCTTGGCCCTGCTGAGCAGCACTCAGGCGGCACTAAGCAGGCAGAAGAAAAATGTGCCCGTCTCCAATCACAGCTGGTCTCTGATAAACTGCAGCCACTTAGGCTAAAATAACAATTATTTTGAGAGAAGACAAATAAAAATCAACATGTACCAGAGCAAAACACAGCTTACAAGCAACAAACCTCTGGTCCTGCACCGGCTTATCTGCCGTATGTTCCTATTTTGGGTTCTTTCACGGCGGTTGGACAAGATCTCCAGCGTATGTAAAGTGTGTGTGGGTCAAAATACCTTCCAAGTTTGTGAGACCACATTTCTCAATAGCACTCAACTCTTGTCAGGAGTTGGGACAAAGCGACCCACTCCTGACAGCTTGTGGGCGATGCTGCAGCGACCCTGCAATCCCTACACTCTCTGGTGAAACCAAATCAAAGGTTTTAGACACTGCTGGATGCTGGAAGGGTGGCTATAGTCTGGACGCATCGTTCCCCTGACTGCACATTTCTCCAACAATGATTGGCAGCTGGTGTCACTTGTTCTCCAGATGAGAGAAGGAAAAAGAGAACCCCCCACAGTGTGTTTGATTGCCCCACTGCAAGCTCAATGCTGCCAGAAAACATTGCAGGAGCATCAATTCCCCTCAGGGCATCAACAAGGAGCTCAGGAAAAGGTGCAGCTGCCACCTACTAGAGACAAGCACACTGAGCTGAGATTCAAAGCCCTCTCCTCCCAAGAGAAGAGCTTGTTTGTTGGAGGCTCTTCTGGGCGATACCTGGTGCCACAGCTCCAGCTCAGCCCGTCTCTGGAGCTGAGGTGGAGCTTAGCAAGTTTCATGGTTCTCCACCACTTCCTCTCGCTGAGGACCTTCTCAGCTGGTGGTTTCTGCTCCACCTTCCAAGTTGAGCAGGTGATACTTCTGCATTCCTGCCACCAGGGTCTCTGCAGAAAGACTCTTCTCTACTGTTTTATATTAGATTGTAGAAAATTAGGATTTTTGGCTGATGTCTTAGATGTTGTTGACTAAGAGCAGGTTTTTCTTTAATAACATAGAAAGATTCGATGAGAAGAGCAAATGTATTATTTTATGAGCTACTTCCACTACTATTATATACACATACTTCCATATTGTCTTAGATTGCAAGCTGCATTTATTGCATCGTTCATAGAAAGTCATATTTGTGAGGAGAAAAACTCCAATAAGGTCATTTTCTTTAATGACCATTACAACAGAAGGAGGCGATGAACAAACAGATTTATGTAAAAATGTGTGAAAACTTATGGATGGAAACCTTTTTAAAATGGTTGCATTGTGTAGAATCGGTGTAGAATCAACTTGTTGACTTCTGATTTGGACTCCAATGGAAGTGAGGTGCAACAATTGTGGATGCTGAAAGCTTCAGATCTTCATGAAGGTTTCTGTGGTTGGACTGACCTGCTGCCCCTTTAAGAGGGAGGCAGGTTGGGCTTCTGGCTGGAATGAAGCCACCTCAGATGAGAATGACTGCGGGCTTTCGGTACCAAGGTTTAACAGGGGGCTCACTTCACACTTGGGCTTTTCTCTTTTTTGGGATGTGTTAGATCCATTATGTTAAAGTTATCTCTTATTTGCTTTTGCCTTGTTATATTCTTATATTGTTTCACATTACTTAATGTTTCCTGTTATTTGCTAATGCTTAATGTTCATGATGCTTGATATGTCAACTTGAACTTCTCTGATCAAGGGCGACAGAAATGCGGCGGCTGTTGGAGAAGTGACATTGACTGGAGACAGGAGATGTTCTCTTAATCTGTCTGATATAGAAGAATGTGCTGTTTGCGAGCTAAGCTAATCAAATCAGTGAAGGCCTACGTATAATCTCACCATTATGATTTACAGTCTCTTGCTCTGTTTGGGACCTGCTATCTTGTGTCCCCCCTCCCTTAGACACATTTGACTTCTGTAACTAGGGACCTCCTAATTCCAATAAAAGAAGGATGGCGGGAGGTGTGCGTCAGAACGTGTTGGAGATCTGTAACTGAGCACATCTCTCCGTTCTCCTTGCAAGTAAAATTCCAAACTGTTGTCTTTGCCTCATTTGTGTTTCTCGTGTTTCAGGTTGTTTGAACCTAACAGGATGGCTTCTGTTGTCAGTGATTCACGTATTTAGAAAAACTGTGCTTTCTTCATGTGTGTGAACACATCAGGGCTCTTTTCTGACCTGCTTTTTTAAGTCTCTTAATAGCTTTTCCCAATAATGACAAGTCCATGAGGGGAGCACTCAGAAGTGAAGTAGGCCGCCCTCATCATTTCATGCACCTTTGAATGGATATCTGATGGTGTCGCTGGATCATTCATATCAATCCACAATTTGAATTCTAGATTTCATATTAAAGTGATAGTAGACAGCATTTTTTTCTGCAGGTTTTTTTTATTTCTGTCTAAAAATGGTTTAAAGGGAGTCATGTTTTTCAGCTTACTGCAGGGAACAATTCTGCTCTAATGCCATAATTCTGCTATACTACACCAATCTGTGCATTATCAATATGGAAACTGGCCACTCA
Source organism: Takifugu flavidus (assembly GCF_003711565.1). Classification (NCBI taxonomy): domain Eukaryota; kingdom Metazoa; phylum Chordata; class Actinopteri; order Tetraodontiformes; family Tetraodontidae; genus Takifugu; species Takifugu flavidus. Next base: position 6,522 of record NW_026621988.1, on the reverse strand, counting down.
ATAAATCCACACCATAATATTCTACGTTATTCCAGTCTAATCAAACAAGGTTCAAGGTTCACTTAGACAGGAGGAAGTTTCCCATGCCAGGACTAAATCAATGCTTTAAATGCCATTTAAATGATACACTTGGCACAAAGGACCTTTTCAAAGGACCTTTTATGTCCACACATCAAAGACTAATAATCCATGTTATAAGGGGACCGATAAAGGCAAATAAACACATGGGTGGCATCAGTTGTGTTAGACCATTATACCAGTTGGAAAGCTTATTTTATTACAGCAGTTGGGAACCTTCTAATCCAGCAGAATGGCAACAGGACATCGAGGAGTCAGCAGGATAACACGCTTCACTCAGGAGTCACTCAAACACCACCCTGGCTTGTTGCCATTTATTTAATTACCTCACTGACTGTTGATTATTACAGTCTTTGTATTTATGTTTTAATTTAAACTGACACTCAGTGACATTTTGAAAGCAATAGCGTACGTTTCCATCGCTATAATATATTTGATTTACTTAATACTTAGTGATCTCCATAAGAATCATCTCTAAATATAAGTCAATAAAATCCAGACATGCATTGGAGCGTCTCCTTTATATCCCATTGAAGTACAGACGACATTGAATTCAGGGGATTTTAAACAAGAGTGCATTTGTTGTAAATTGTCATTGTGCTTCTTCACTCAGTTGTTTTCCAGAGCTCTGGATGATGTCAGGAAATCCAGAGGACAGAGCTGCAAGAATGAAGCCAGGCCGGACCCCGTGTCCAAGAAGGAGGAGCTGCAGCCTTGGAAGCCTCAGCAGCTGAAGGAGGAGAACCGAGGAGAATCTCTGCAGGAGTGCAGGAGCTCCCAAAGAAGAGCAGCCATCAGAAGAGAGCTGGCAGCAAGAGATCAGGCACCTGAAGGGACTTCTGGTGGGAAAAGACCAGCAGATATCCAGGGTCGAGCAGGAAAGGAGAACGCTGGCTGAGGATCACGCGGACACCTTGGCCCTGCTGAGCAGCACTCAGGCGGCAGCACAAAGCAGGCAGAAGAAAAATGTGCCCGTCTCCAATCACAGCTGGTCTCTGATAAACTGCAGCCACTTAGGCTAAAATAACAATTATTTTGAGAGAAGACAAATAAAAATCAACATGTACCAGAGCAAACACAGCTTACAAGCAACAAACCTCTGGTCCTGCACCGGCTTATCTGCCGTATGTTCCTATTTTGGGTTCTTTCACGGCGGTTGGACAAGATCTCCAGCGTATGTAAAGTGTGTGTGGGTCAAAATACCTTCCAAGTTTGTGAGACCACATTTCTCAATAGCACTCAACTCTTGTCAGGAGTTGGGACAAAGCGACCCACTCCTGATAGCTTGTGGGCGATGCTGCAGCGACCCTGCAATCCCTACACTCTCTGGTGAAACCAAATCAAAGGTTTTAGACACTGCTGGATGCTGGAAGGGTGGCTATAGTCTGGACGCATCGTTCCCCTGACTGCACATTTCTCCAACAATGATTGGCAGCTGGTGTCACTTGTTCTCCAGATGAGAGAAGAAAGAGAGCCCCCCCACAGTGTGTTTGATTGCCCCACTGCAAGCTCAATGCTGCAGAAAACATTGCAGGAGCATCAATTCCCCTCAGGGCATCAACAAGGAGCTCAGGAAAAGGTGCAGCTGCCACCTACTAGAGACAAGCACACTGAGCTGAGATTCAAAGCCCTCTCCCCAAGAGAAGAGCTTGTTTGTTGGAGGCTCTTCTGGGCGATACCTGGTGCCACAGCTCCAGCTCAGCCCGTCTCTGGAGCTGAGGTGGAGCTTAGCAAGTTTCATGGTTCTCCACCACTTCCTCTCGCTGAGGACCTTCTCAGCTGGTGGTTTCTGCTCCACCTTCCAAGTTGAGCAGGTGATACTTCTGCATTCCTGCCACCAGGGTCTCTGCAGAAAGACTCTTCTCTACTGTTTTATATTAGATTGTAGAAAATTAGGATTTTTGGCTGATGTCTTAGATGTTGTTGACTAAGAGCAGGTTTTTCTTTAATAACATAGAAAGATTCGATGAGAAGAGCAAATGTATTATTTTATGAGCTACTTCCACTACTATTATATACACATACTTCCATATTGTCTTAGATTGCAAGCTGCATTTATTGCATCGTTCATAGAAAGTCATTTGTGAGGAGAAAAACTCCAATAAGGTCATTTTCTTTAATGACCATTACAACAGAAGGAGGCGATGAACAAACAGATTTATGTAAAAATGTGTGAAAACTTATGGATGGAAACCTTTTTAAAATGGTTGCATTGTGTAGAATCGGTGTAGAATCAACTTGTTGACTTCTGATTTGGACTCCAATGGAAGTGAGGTGCAACAATTGTGGATGCTGAAAGCTTCAGATCTTCATGAAGGTTTCTGTGGTTGGACTGACCTGCTGCCCCTTTAAGAGGGAGGCAGGTTTGGGCTTCTGGCTGGAATGAAGCCACCTCAGATGAGAATGACTGCGGGCTTTCGGTACCAAGGTTTAACAGGGGGCTCACTTCACACTTGGGCTTTTCTCTTTTTTGGGATGTGTTAGATCCATTATGTTAAAGTTATCTCTTATTTGCTTTTGCCTTGTTATATTCTTATATTGTTTCACATTACTTAATGTTTCCTGTTATTTGCTAATGCTTAATGTTCATGATGCTTGATATGTCAACTTGAACTTCTCTGATCAAGGGCGACAGAAATGCGGCGGCTGTTGGAGAAGTGACATTGACTGGAGACAGGAGATGTTCTCTTAATCTGTCTGATATAGAAGAATGTGCTGTTTGCGAGCTAAGCTAATCAAATCAGTGAAGGCCTACGTATAATCTCACCATTATGATTTACAGTCTCTTGCTCTGTTTGGGACCTGCTATCTTGTGTCCCCCCTCCCTTAGACACATTTGACTTCTGTAACTAGGGACCTCCTAATTCCAATAAAAGAAGGATGGCGGGAGGTGTGCGTCAGAACGTGTGGAGATCTGTAACTGAGCACATCTCTCCGTTCTCCTTGCAAGTAAAATTCCAAACTGTTGTCTTTGCCTCATTTGTGTTTCTCGTGTTTCAGGTTGTTTGAACCTAACAGGATGGCTTCTGTTGTCAGTGATTCACGTATTTAGAAAAACTGTGCTTTCTTCATGTGTGTTCACACATCAGGGCTCTTTTCTGACCTGCTTTTTTAAGTCTCTTAATAGCTTTTCCCAATAATGACAAGTCCATGAGGGGAGCACTCAGAAGTGAAGTAGGCCGCCCTCATCATTTCATGCACCTTTGAATGGATATCTGATGGTGTCGCTGGATCATTCATATCAATCCACAATTTGAATTCTAGATTTCATATTAAAGTGATAGTAGACAGCATTTTTTCTGCAGGTTTTTTTTATTTCTGTCTAAAAATGGTTTAAAGGGAGTCATGTTTTTCAGCTTACTGCAGGGAACAATTCTGCTCTAATGCCATAATTCTGCTATACTACACCAATCTGTGCATTATCAATATGGAAACTGGCCACTCAATAAATCCACACCATAATATTCTACGTTATTCCAGTCTAATCAAACAAGGTTCAAGGTTCACTTAGACAGGAGGAAGTTTCCCATGCCAGGACTAAATCAATGCTTTAAATGCCATTTAAATGATACACTTGGCACAAAGGACCTTTTCAAAGGACCTTTTATGTCCACACATCAAAGACTAATAATCCATGTTATAAGGGGACCGATAAAGGCAAATAAACACATTGGTGGCATCAGTTGTGTTAGACCATTATACCAGTTGGAAAGCTTATTTTATTACAGCAGTTGGGAACCTTCTAATCCAGCAGAATGGCAACAGGACATCGAGGAGTCAGCAGGGTAACACGCTTCACTCAGGAGTCACTCAAACACCACCCTGGCTTGTTGCCATTTATTTAATTACCTCACTGACTGTTGATTATTACAGTCTTTGTATTTATGTTTTAATTTAAACTGACACTCAGTGACATTTTGAAAGCAATAGCGTACGTTTCCATCGCTATAATATATTTGATTTACTTAATACTTAGTGATCTCCATAAGAATCATCTCTAAATATAAGTCAATAAAATCCAGACATGCATTGGAGCATCTCCCTTTATATCCCATTGAAGTACAGACGACATTGAATTCAGGGGATTTAAAACAAGAGTGCATTTGTTGTAAATTGTCATTGTGCTTCTTCACTCAGTTGTTTTCCAGAGCTCTGGATGATGTCAGGAAATCCAGAGGACAGAGCTGCAAGAATGAAGCCAGGCTGGGCCCCGTGTCCAAGAAGGAGGAACCGCAGCCTTGGAAGCCTCAGCAGCTGAAGGAGGAGAACCGAGGAGAATCTCTGCAGGAGTGCAGGAGCTCCCAAAGAATGCAGCCATCAGAAGAGAGCTGGCAGCAAGAGATCAGGCACCTGAAGGGACTTCTGGTGGGAAAAGACCAGCAGATATCCAGGGTCGAGCAGGAAAGGAGAACGCTGGCTGAGGATCACGCGGACACCTTGGCCCTGCTGAGCAGCACTCAGGCGGCACTAAAGCAGGCAGAAGAAAAATGTGCCCGTCTCCAAGAACAATGCTGCAAGAAGCTGGCTGATCAGGAGCTGAGACACCAGACTCAGCTCAAGACCAAGGAGATGGTGTCCGACCTCACAAAGTGTGAAGTGATCTGGACTGAGACCCAGAGGAAGCTGGAGGAGATGTTCTGGGACCATGAAAGGATCTCGGAGGAAAAGGAGACCTCCAACAGGAAGGAGATCCAACTCCTGAGCGAGAGACTCGTCCAGCTGCAGGTGAGCTGCCTCCACCTCCTTCTGTGTTTCTGACTTCTGACTGATGTCACATTCTTGAATCTAATAAATGATCTTTGTCTTTGCAGCAACTCCTCCGTGACAAGAAACAAAAGAAGAAACAAAAGTTCAGTCTAAAGAAGTTCTTCTTTGGAAGATAAAGAGACGAAATAATTCTGATCCTGAGCTCCGACCAAGACATTCTATTATTTCTACTCTATTGTCCTGAAAAACACTTGTTGGCTTTAAAAAGTGTAAGTAAGGATCAGGATAAAAGACTTTATTGATCCCACATCGGGGAAATCGCACGTTACAGCGGTAGTGTCGCAAGGATGATCGGCGGTGGAGGAGACAGAGGGAGATGGACGTTCCTCTTTTTCCAAAAATAGACTTTATTTTTCTATGTTTCAAAAAGGGTGCAAATATTTACAGTGCTGTGCCTCCGAAAGATGCCAGGCTAAATCCACAGGATACCTTACAGACCCTGCACACTTTTATCCACCACAACTTTAACTCTTTTCCCATCAATTTCCTTTTTTTCAAAACAACGACCAACCAACTCAACAACCCCCAACCAACCACTCACTAACCAAAAAGAAGAACCCCGTCTGGGGCCTACTACAGGGCTTTTATACCTGTAGCCCCTCCCACAGGTTAAACCATTTATCAAAATTATTACTGTAACTAATACATGTCGAAACTCAAAACAACAACCGAAAAGAAAATACAAAATATGCGTAAAACGTCCAAAACAAATGTCCACCACCAAAAACCACCCAGTGCATAGTAAAATACATGTTCAACTTACTCTTTTAAAACACCCCCGCTAAAATAGATTGTGCCGTAGCACCTCGCGAAACCCCTCCATGGATACAATCATTGAACAGTCCATCGGTTTCCCCGAACCAGGAAGTATGTCCTGCTGGTGAGCTATTGAAATATTGGTGCTTTTGATAAATGACAAACAAATAAACCTTGATGCTTTTAAACAGCCATAGTGTGAGTGTGATTCTTTGGGCAACGTTAAACAGACGGGAGGTGACACGGTGAGGCAATATGACGCGCGTTGTTACTTGGGTGGAACTAATTGTAACATAAATGCCGGTTGGCCATGCCGTGCATGTCGGCTACAATGTATTCCAATAAGAAGCTATGGTAAAAGTGGTGTGTGTGAAATGCTTAAACCAAATAAACCAAGACAGAACGGAATGGAAATGAAATGCAAACGTGTGTGCGTAAGTGGCACGGCTCACTCCGTGACAGGTAGCCCGTGGTGTACAATACAGAAAAGTACTAAGAGAAAAAAAATAAAAATAAAAAGACTCTTACATTATGTACATTGCTATCTACATTATACAGTATATACAGAAATTAAAAATGTTCAGAAGGAGTGTCGGACAGTGTGAAGAAAAAAATGAAGGTGCAAATAAGACATCCCAGAGGTAGTTATGGTTAGTTAGTGCAAACATGCCAACCCTGGGTTATTGGTGCTACATTAACAGTTGTGCATGTTGAACAATCTGACGGCAGTTTGGATAAATGACCTGCGGTAACGTTCCCTTTTACACCGTGGGTGTAACAGTCTGCTGCTGGAGGAGCTGCCTAAGGCCCCCACAGTCTCGTGTAGGGGGTGAGAGGGGGTGTCCATAATTGATGTCAGCTTGGCCAACATCCTCCTCTCACCCACCTCCTCAATGGAGTCCAGAGAGCAGTCCAGGACTG
>NW_026621987.1:0-37227 GCF_003711565.1 Takifugu flavidus | reverse complement strand
TGTCTGAACGTTAACTTTTGCTGTTATGCTAATGACTACTGATACATAATAAAATGAAGCCACCTCCCGCTCAGACTGTCACCGTTGCATTGTGGGAAATGTAGTATTGGCCTGTGTAAAACATCTGCGGCCTGTGGGCCGGTTCTAATAATAAATCAATATCATCCCGGGGGCCATAGAAAACCCTCGACCTTGACTCTGACATATGAGCTTTAAATGATTTCTTTTGACTCCCATTTATTTGGCTGTTTGGATATCATCTTTGCTAGTGTGTGTGTGCGCACGCTCTATGGAACTGGCATAAAGGATGTTAAAATTAGTCTAAATTGCTAAATTGCGGCTGTTTTCAGTAGCAATAGAGCCAGAGTGCGCCTGCTCCATATGAACCCCCCCAGGCCGTGCTTTCCTCCTGGCTGAGCCATAATCAGCTCTGGATGGACTGGTTCACGCTTGGACTGAGTCAAGATTTGATAGCTTGACTGATTCTTACAGTTTTAGATCAAACCCCCATCTGCTGATTCCAGGAGATCTTTAAAGGATCTCAGAGCTTCAGATTTATGAAGCCTGCTCAGCCCCCGGCAGCGCTGATGAAACCATTTCATTCCTTCAAAAAAGCAGGACATGAAGCTCCAGAAAAGGTTTTTGGATCAAGTTTCCAACAGAACGAGGACGTGGGTAAAAGCGCCACTTTAAAGCCTCCAGGCCTCAGAAAACATCCACCTTTAGGATGCCTGACTTTAGAGGATCATCGCTTCGCTCCGAGCACAAGAACAAACATTTTTAACCTCAGTCCAAGAACATCTGACCTGAAATGATCAAAACCCTTCAGCGTAAAAAGATGGTGGAGAGAAAGCTGCTGGGAGGTTCTCAGAAGAGAAGTGGCATTAAAGCCAGCTGGAAGAGTCCAGCCTGCTTCCTGCTCCTCCAAACAGGCGTCTCCACACCAACACTGAGGAAAATGGGCTTCTGTTCTTCCTTCTTCTCTTCTGACTATTGTGTGTTTGATGGTGTCCGAAAAGCGTCTTTATTTTAAAGTGAACAAGAACAGTTCGGTCCGCGTTCACAGAGAGGCGGAGAGACCTCGAGAGAGTCCAAAACAAGTCCGCGAGGAAAACTCTCAAAAATAGTCAAGCCACAGAAGTCAGGGTTTGGTGATGAGGACGAAAACACTCCGCCGCTGGCAGGCGGGAGTTCTGTCCTTAAATCTAACGGGAGATTGAAGAGAGACCGCAGGTGCGTGTGTCTGCGGGGCCAGCTGTGGCTGATGAGCGGCTCCTCCACGCCCCCTGCAGGTAGACACCAGCAACAACGTTCCCAGAAACTGGGAACCCAACAAACGAGTTTTTCAAAGTATTCCTTTCAGACTAAGCAGGAAGACTGAAGACCGACAAGGTGAGTAAACGAAGAGCATTATAGAAAAGAACTGACAGTTGTGTTTGGAGATAAAATCAAGATTTGATTCAACTAGACTTCATATTTAGTTTTAGCACAAAACATCATTATGCATTATAAATGAAGAGGGCTTATTTAACATTCTTATAGTCTGGCTTTAGTTATAGTTGAATAGTCTTTCTAAGTGAAGTTTAGTTTATGTTTCTGCTCTTTGCTACTGATCCTAAAAGAACTTTAAACCCTCCCAGAATGCTTTAATGGTAGTAATATATACGCCATAAAGCTGTTGATTAGGTTTTAAAAGTGAAAGTATTCTGTTCAGACAAAGCAGGAAGAGCGACATTTTGTGACAGGTGAAAAGCTCATAAAGTTATTAGAGTTGTTCAACAGTCCAGGTTACAGCTGGATATTTTGGTATTATTTAAGACAATAAACTTTAAAAATAATTAAATAAATCAACACAGGATCACAGGACACCAACAGGATTTTGGGTGAATGTTGCACGTTTTCTCCCAGTGGTTTATTGTTCTATGTTGTGGAACCACTGTGAAAGAAATGCAGGAGTGGGTGTCATTTCTTTCATCTATTTTAAATAGAGCAGTGATCTTTGAGGACTTGGATCATAGAAATAATTGAAGAGGGGAACAAAGGAGGGAAGTTAAAAAGTCCTGACTAGCATGTTTATGTAGCACCAGATAATTTAGTGGCTGAGCTGAAGACAGTCCTTTCACCATGTTGGCCTGTGGAAAACCAGTGTTGTCGGCCCGATGGACCAGCGTCCCCGTCGTTGCCGGACCACCGTTGGCCACCAGTTGGGTTTTGGGATCAAAGTGGGGGCGTTTCCTGTATCCGGTTCTCCTCACGGATCCATGACTACAACATGTTGCTGCAAGTGCAGAGACGTTTGCTCTGGAAAGAACTTTAGAGCACATTCAGTGCTGCAGGATGAGGGGCTGGAAAAGGTGCCAGTTCTTTTCTCACTGCAGGGAACAGTTAAAAAAAGCAGCTTAAACTATGAAAACATGAAAATGATACAGAGACATCATTGATTTATTGATTCAGTTGTTATCCAGAATGGATTAGAAATGTTCCTGTTTAATAAAAATGCAGTGAATTGGGATTATTTAACTCCAACCTCTACAGATTATTTGCCTTCATCACAGTCTCATCACTATTTCTGATGTTTCCTCAGGATGGACGAGGACAGAGCAGAGTCCACAGTGCCCAGCTGTGTGTCCCTGAAGAGTGACCGGTCCAAAGGTGGACTAATAGACTTCAGAAGTTCAGAGAAAATGTAAGAAAACTAAAGCGTGATGATGTGTTTGTGTGGCACCCTTTAAAGTTCGGTATTGGACCTCAAGGCTCACCTTTAAAGTAAGGTTTTCTGAACCACATAACTCTGCCTTAGAACATTTCACAACCATACAAAACATCATTTTGTAGGTATTAGCCTCCACTATCGTGAAAAATTAATTTAATGAAACAGTGCACCAACATGTCAGGCGTTCGCTCCCATTAAGTCCCATGTTAATTTTAGTGTGGTAAATCTTTTAAAACTGAAAATTGCTTGTGTTTTTAACTGGTCATTTCTCCTACATGGGTTAACATCATCTCACAAAAATTCCTAGGCATATATTTTAAAGTTTCCCAACAATATCCATCATTGCAGAGTGCTCCAGCTCTCCATTTAGATATGGATGTCTCCCGCCTCCCCAGGGACATGGTCAAAGCTCTCCCGGAGGTGTGAGTTGAAGCTCCTTCTGACAGGGGACTCTGCCAGCGTTCCCAGCAGACCCTCACAACACGTTTGGGTCTGCCGGGTCTGTCCGACATCCTTCCCCACAATCGGAGCCAACTCCCCACCAGGTGGTGATCAGTTGACAGCTCCGCCCCTCTCTTCACCCGAGTGTCCAGAACATGCGGCTGCAAATCCGATGACGCGACCATAAGGTCGATCATCGATCTGCAGCCTCAGGCGTTCTGGTGCCAAGTGCACATGTGGACGCCTTTATGCCTGAACAAGGTGTTTGTTATGGACAATCTGAGACGAGCACAGAAGTCCAATACCCTCCTGGGCTACCACCTTATCGTGGTTGAGGGGTTTGACTGTCCCAATGATCCTAGGAGCTCCGTTGTCTGGGGCTTTATGCCCCTGGTAGGGCCACCCATGGCAAACAGGTCCTAGGTGAGGGACCAGACAAAGCGTAGTCCAGGACCCCCAATGATGAAAAAGATACTTGGTGCCAAGTTTCCCTTGCCCGGATGCGGGTCACCGGGGCCCCCTCCTGGAGCCAGGCCTGGGGGAGTGGCATGTTGGCGAGCGCCTGGTGGCCGGACCTCTGCCCATGGAGTCCGGCCGGGCGCAGCCTGAAGAGGCAACAGGGGACCCCCTTCCCGTGGGCTCACCACCTGCAGGAGGGGCCAGGGGGGGTCGGGTGCATTGTGTGTTGGGTAGAGGCCGAAGGCAGGGACCTTGGCGGTCTGATCCCCGGCTGCATAAACTGGCTCTAGGGACATGGAATGTCACCTCTCTGGTGGGAAAGGAGCCTGAGCTGGTGCGCGAGGTTGAGAAGTTCCGACTAGATATAGTTGGCCTCACCTCGACGCACAGCAAGGGCTCTGGAACCAGTCTACTCGAGAGGGGTTGGACTCTCTACCACTCTGGAGTTGCCGATGGTGAGAGGCGACGGGCAGGGGTGGCAATTCTGGTTGCTCCCCGGCTCAGTGCCGGGATATTGGAGTTTACCCCGGTGGATGAGAGGGTAGCCTCCCTTCGCCTTCGGGTGGGGGGACGGATCCTGTGGCCCAAACAGCAGTTCAGCGTATCCACCCTTTTTGGAGTCCTTAAAGGGAGTGCTGGAGAGTGCTCCTCCTGGGGGCTCCCTCGTCCTCCTGGGTGACTTCAATGCTCACGTCGGCAGCGACAGTGAGACCTGGAGAGGTGTGATTGGGAGGAACGGTCCCCCTGATCTAAAATGTTCCTGTTTGATAAAAATGCAGTGAATTGGGATTATTGAACTCCAACCTCTACAGATTATTTACCTTCATCACAGTCTCATCACTATTTCTGATGTTTCCTCAGGATGGACGAGGACAGAGCAGAGTCCACAGTGCCCAGCTGTGTGTCCCTGAAGAGTGACCAGTCCAAACGGGAAATAGTAACCTTCAGAAGTTCAGAGGAAATGTAAGAAAACTAAAGCGTGATGATGTGTTTGTGTGACACCCTTTAAACTTCGGTATCAGACCTCAAGGCTCACCTTTAAAGTAAGGTTTTCTGAACCACACAACTCTGCCTTAGAACATTTCACAACCGTACAAAACATCATTTTGTAGGTATTAGCCTCCACTATCGTGAAAAATGAAATTCATCAGCTCTTTAAAATGAAACGGTGCACAGTCCTTTCACCATGTTGGCCTGTGGAAAACCAGTGTTGTCGGCCCGATGGACCAGCGTCCCCGTCGTTGCCGGACCATCGTTGGCCACCAGTTGGGTTTTGGGATCAAAGTGGGGGCGTTTCCTGTATCCGGTTCTCCTCACGGATCCATGACTACAACATGTTGCTGCAAGTGCAGAGACGTTTGCTCTGGAAAGAACTTTAGAGCACATTCAGTGCTGCAGGATGAGGGGCTGGAAAAGGTGCCAGTTCTTTTCTCACTGCAGGGAACAGTTAAAAAAGCAGCTTAAACTCTGAAAACATGAAAATGATACAGAGACATCATTGATTGATTCAGATTGTTGTTATCCAGAATGGATTAGAAATGTTCCTGTTTGATAAAAATGCAGTGAATTGGGATTATTTAACTACAACCTTTACAGATTATTTACCTTCATCACAGTCTCATCACTATTTCTGATGTTTCCTCAGCATGGACGAGGACAGAGCAGAGTCCACAGTGTCCAGCTGTGTGTCCCTGAAGAGTGACCAGTCCAAACGGGAAATAGTAACCTTCAGAAGTTCAGAGGAAATGTAAGAAAACTAAAGCGTGATGATGTGTTTGTGTGACACCCTTTAAACTTCGGTATCAGACCTCAAGGCTCACCTTTAAAGTAAGGTTTTCTGAACCACATAACTCTGCCTTAGAACATTTCACACCGTACAAAACATCATTTTGTGGGTATTAGCCTCCACTATCGTGAAAAATGAAATTCATCAGGTCCTTAAAATGAAACGGTGCACCAACATGTCAGGTGTTCGCTCCCATTAACTCCCATGTTAATTTTAGTGTGGTAAATCTTTTAAAACTGAAAATTGCTTGTGTTTTTAACTGGTCATTTCTCCTACATGGGTTAACATCATCTCACAAAAATTCCTAGGCATATATTTTAAAGTTTCCCAACAATATCCATCATTGCAGAGTGCTCCAGCTCTCCATTTAGATACGGATGGGTAAGACATGGCAGGTCTGTGCAGCTTGTTCTGCCACACTGTTCCACCACATGTCATGAAAATTCATTAAAAAGTCTCAAGGCTCCTGGTTCTAATAAACCCATAGACAACAATATCAGTCATTTCTAAATGGTTGAAATAAGCTTTTGAATACGCGTGACCTCTGTGCTATTTAATGATCAGTTTCAGAGACCAGATGACTGTTTGGAGCATAAATGGAGAACTTTTGTTCTATTCTATGAGTTTATATTCCTGATTTGGCACTTTTATTTCTAACATAAATTCACAATGAAGAAAAGCCACTAAACACTTAGATCAAATACACTTTTCATTTAATGATCAGTTTCAGAGACCAGATGACTGTATTTGGAGCATAAATGGAGAACTTTTGTTCTATTCTATGAGTTTATATTCCTGATTTGGCACTTTTATTTCTAACATAAATTCACAATGAAGAAAAGCCACTAAACACTTAGATCAAATACACTTTTCTCCAACTAAACGAGCTTGTTAGAACGTAAATAACTTTATATTTTTTGCTCAGTGTTCATTCAATCTTCAACTGTCAGAGCAAACTGAAAGTAGAAGTGAACGCAGCCTTTCTTAGGCGTTGCTAACGCCCAGTAGACATGTATAACCACTATTCCCATTTTTGACAGGTGTCAGAAACGGTCTGCTTCCATTGGAGATTCCTCCTGTCCCGAGGGTGAAAAGAAACGGAGAACTGAACTGCAGACCGCCGACCTGAACAACAGCGTCTCACGTAAGCTCCTACATTTGTATTTATAAGATACCTTTGGGTCGGAATAAAGGAACAACTTGTGTATTTACAATGTGCAAGAGAAGATCCAGAGAGCTCTTGTTTGGTTCCACTGGAACCCCTGGACCCTCTGAAGACCTTCCTAAATGCTTAGACAGTATTTAGCAACATTTAGTCATTTAGTTCTGGAAAGTGTTAAAGAGCTGAAGGCAGGTGACCTTTACAGGACAATGGGTCTGCTGAGTATGATGTGTTTGGAGAAGGTTTGATGTGTTTTTCTAAATATCATCCAGCTTTTACCAGCTGTTTAGTCCAAGCAAACTCTTGGAAGATATGGAAATGGTTGTTATAGACTAAATTACATTGAAACCCAATGAAATAAAAGAATAGGTGTACATAAGAAGACATAACATTTCAAACTGACAGTGAGATGGGTCATTACCCGACTGTTGCTTCGATCATTCAAACATGACAGAATATTTTCCAGTTGAGGACATCTGTGTTACTGCTGTAGATGACAATTGTAAAAGGATTTAAAAGATTGTTTGTTTTAGAGGGTGGTGAACTGCAGGAGGTGATAGAAGGTCATAAGATGAGTCTGAAGAGAAGATGTGAACATGTGACTGAAGGAACTAATGAAGCAGGAAGTGGAACCCTGCTGAACACGATCTACACTGAGCTCTACATCACTGAGGGACAAAGTGAGGAGGTGGACACACAACATGAGGTGAGACAGCTTGAGAGAACCTCCAAGAAGAACATCCAGGACACTCCAATCAAGTGCCAGGACATCTTCAAAGTCTTATCTGAGCAACAGAGACACATCAGAGTGGTTCTGACCAACGGTGTCGCCGGCGTTGGAAAAACCTTCTCAGTGCAGAAGTTCAGTCTGGACTGGGCAGAAGGTTTGGAGAACCAAGACATCAGTCTGGTGCTTCCGCTCTCATGCAGGGAGCTGAACTTGATCAGAGATGAGCAGCACAGTCTTCTCTCACTGCTTCATGTTTTCCATCCAACATTACAGAAGATCAGAGCAGAAGATCTGACTGTCTGGAAACTTCTGTTCATCTTTGATGGCCTGGATGAAAGCAGATTTTCACTGGGTTTCAACAAGCATCAGCTCATCTCTGATGTCACACAAGTATCGTCCGTTGGCGTGCTCCTGGTGAACCTCATCCAGGGGAACCTGCTTCCCTCAGCTCTCATCTGGATCACCTCCAGACCTGCAGCAGCCTATCAGATTCCTCCCTCGTGTGTTGACAGGATCACAGAAGTACGAGGCTTCACTGACTCCCAGAAGGAGGAGTACTTCAGGAGGAGGTTCAGTGATGAAGATCTGTCCAAGAGAATCATCTCACACATCAAGGCCTCCAGGAGCCTCCACATCATGTGTCTGATCCCAGTTTTCTGCTGGATCGCTGCTATAGTTCTGGAGGACATGATGACCAGAGACCAGAGAGGAGAGCTGCCCAAAACCCTGACTGACCTCTACTCACACTTCCTGAGGGTTCAGATAAAGAGGAAGAAGCAGAAGTATGGAGGAAAGCAGAGACCAGAGGAACTGACTGAGGCTGATAAAGAACTCCTTCTGAAGTTGGGTCGGCTGGCGTTTGAACATCTGGAGAAAGGAAACATCATGTTCTACTCAGAAGACCTGGAGCGATGTGGACTGGACGTCTCCGAGGTGTCGGTGTACTCAGGAGTTTTTACAGAGATCTTCAAGAGAGAGAGTGTGATCTTCCAGAAATCAGTCTACTGCTTTGTTCATCTGAGCATTCAGGAGTTTCTGGCTGCCGTCTACATGTTCCACCGTTACACCAGGAAAGACACAGTGGTTATAAATCAGTTCCTAAAATATTCTAAACCAAACCGCTTTTCCGGGTTTGCTGGGTTGTTTGCAAAAAACAATCCAGTCACATCTCTTGATGACTTCCTCAGGAGAGCACTAATGAAATCTCTCAAAAGTGGAAATGGCCACGTGGACTTGTTTGTTCGCTTCCTTCATGGTCTCTCTCTGGAGTCCAATCAGAGGATCTTGAGTGGACTGTTGGATCAGAGGGACAGCCACCCAGAAACCATCCAGAAGATCCTCAACAACCTGAAGAAGGTGAACAGTGGTAAAATCTCCCCAGACAGAAGCATCAACATCTTCCACTGTCTGATGGAGATGAAGGATCAGTCAGTCCATCAGGAGATCCAAGAGTTCCTGAAGTCAGGGGAGATATCAAAGAGGGAACTGTCAGTGATCCACTGTTCAGCTCTGGCCTACCTGCTGCAGATGTCAGAGGAGGTTCTGGATGAGCTGAACCTGCTGCAGTACAAGACCTCAGATGAGGGACGATGTCGCCTGATTCCAGCTGTGAGGAACTGCAGGAAGGTCGTGTAAGTAAAGATTTCTGGGGCCGGACATCGGCGTTTAAATCAAGCGAGTGGATCATGTCAGGTAGCAATACCCCCTCCAGTGGTCATTCCTTCAATTCTTTATCTCCATTGCAGCGTCCATAAATTAAAAAAAACAACAATTCATCCAGAAATGTTCAACACTGGCTGGATATAAGTTCAAAGGTCAATCCAGACAAACCAACATAAGGCAGGAATAATAGGAGCCACAAGTTAACTGACTATCATGAAATTACTGTCATGTCATTAAATAACTTTTGTTTGTTTGTATACACTCTCACTCACTCATTTTCTACCGCTTGTTCCTCCACTGAGGGTCGCGGGGGGGCTGGAGCCTATCCCAGCTCAATGGGCGGAGGCAGGGTACACCCTGGATTGGTCGCCAGTCAATCGCAGGGCTAACACATACAGACACACAACCATTCACTCTCACACTCACACCTATGGGCAATTTAGAGTTTTCCAATACATCGTATTCAAACGACAGAAAAACACATTTTAACTCATGACACGTGACTATTTTGCTTCATTTGTTCAACGTAAAAACAGCCGGCCTCGTTGGTTTAAATGGGTGTTTTAGGTCTTTGTGGCGGTTCCGTTTGGAGCCTTTATGTGACCCACAAAGTTGTTTGAGCCTTTCCACACCCGTTAGGGGGCAACTTCATCACTAGCAACAAAAGGTGCAGTGAAAATGATTTGAAGGGAAACAGGCAGATATAACAGAAGCTGAGGGCAATCGATGCAACCAGAGACTCTGATGTCATCAATCGGATCGCTGAATTAAGACTTGACGCACCATCGTACAAATTGGATGAAATGCAAAATATCCAAAGAGCCGATAGACAGATAAAAAGATGCACGTTTCTTTAAACCATTTGCTATAATCATTTTAAATATTGAGTAATTATGAGCTGTTCTAAAATAAGACAAATGTTGAGAATAATTCAGTTGCATTTCAGATCTGATGGTCGTTCAAACTGTTGCTCTACGGTGTTGAATTTAGCTTTTCCAGGAAATGAGCTACATTTGTGTTGAGGTAGATTCTCAGATAAGTTGATGAGAAATCCCAAAGTTTGACTCACTATTTTTGTTTCATACACAACAGACTGTCTGGTAGTGTTCTTTCAACGAGTCATTGGGAAGTTGTGGCCTCAGCAATGACGTCAAACCCTTCTCATCTACGGGAGCTGAGCTTAAGCTGGAACCAAAACCTGACAGATGCCGACGTAAAGTTACTGTCTTCTGCAATGATGCATCCAAACTGCAGACTGGAGACGCTCAGGTCAGGAGGCCTCTGTTGGTCTTTTCTAAATTTCTTTACATTTTCTGCTTTTCTCTTCATTTTCAGATTTAGAAATGTGTTTTTATTTGCCCCATTTATTCCTTTTCCAGGCTGTGGTGCTGCAGTTTATCAGAGATCAGCTGTGGCTCTCTGGCCTCGGCGCTGAGGTCCAATCCCTCCCATCTGAGGGTTCTGGAGCTGAGTCAGAACCAGCTGAAGGATCCAGGAGTGAAGCTGCTCTGTGGTTTTCTCCAGGATCCTCTCTGTGAGCTGGAGACGCTCAGGTCAGTCAGAGATGATCCAGTATTTTCCCAGGTGTAACTAGTTAGACAATAACTGTTTCCATGTTTGATCTTTGTTATAAACGTAGTGTTACAGTTCTCAGAAAAAAGACCACACAGGACAGATTTGCAGTATTAAATTGGTTGTGGAAATCTGTCCCATGTGAGGATGGTCATCAATGACTAGAAAGGAAGTATCAGTTGTAGATTTGTCTTGTTTTATTTTAGGCTGGCCACAAAACCGCCCAAACATTCAGACCAATCAAAAATGGTTCTTCCTGTCTTTTAAAGATCAGAAGGAAAACTAGAAAACCCCAAAAGAAAGCTGCTGCAGTGTGCCATGCCCCTTCTCTACTGAGAAAAGCCATCCCAAAAAAGAGAAAAGCCCAAGTGTGAAGTGAGCCCCCTGTTAAACCTTGGTACCGAAAGCCTGCAGTCATTCTCATCTTAGGTGGCTTCATTCCAGCCAGAAGCCCAAACCTGCCTCCCTCTTAAAGGGGCAGCAGGTCAGTCCAACCACAGAAACCTTCATGAAGATCTGAAGCTTTCAGCATCCACAATTGTAGCACCTCACTTCCATTGGAGTCCAAATCAGAAGTCAACAAGTTGATTCTCCACCGATTCTACACAATGCAACCATTTTAAAAAGGTTTCCATCCATAAGCTTTCACACATTTTTACATAAATCTGTTTGTTCATCACCTCCTTCTGTTGTAATGATCGTTAAAGAAAATGACCTTATTGGAGTTTTTCTCCTCACAAATATGACTTTCTATGAACGATGCAATAAATGCAGGTTGCAATCTAAGACAATATGGAAGTATGTGTATATAATAGTAGTGGAAGTAGCTCATAAAATAATACATTTGCTCTTCTCATCCAGTCTTTCTATGTTATTAAAGAAAAACCTGCTCTTAGTCAACAACATCTAAGACATCAGCCAAAAATCCTAATTTTATATAATCTAATATAAAACAGTAGAGAAGAGTCTTTCTGCAGAGACACTGGTGGCAGGAATGCAGAAGTATCACCTGCTCAACTTGGAAGGTGGAGCAGAAACCACCAGCTGAGAAGGTCCTCAGCCAGAGGAAGTGGTGGAGAACCATGAAACTTGCTAAGCTCCACCTCAGCTCCAGAGACGGGCTGAGCTGGAGCTGTGGCACCAGGTATCGCCCAGAAGAGCCTCCAACAAACGAGCTCTTCTCTTGGGAGGAGAGGGCTTTGAATCTCAGCTCAGTGTGCTTGTCTCTAGTAGGTGGCAGCTGCACCTTTTCCTGAGGTCCTTGTTGATGCCCTGAGGGGAATTGATGCTCCTGCAATGTTTTCTGGCAGCATTGAGCTTGCAGTGGGGCAATCAAACACACTGTGGGGGGGCTCTCTTTCCTTCTCTCATCTGGAGAACAAGTGACACCAGCTGCCAATCATTGTTGGAGAAATGTGCAGTCAGGGGAACGATGCGTCCAGACTATAGCCACCCTTCCAGCATCCAGCAGTGTCTAAAACCTTTGATTTGGTTTCACCAGAGAGTGTAGGGATTGCAGGGTCGCTGCAGCATCGCCCACAAGCTATCAGGAGTGGGTCGCTTTGTCCCAACTCCTGACAAGAGTTGAGTGCTATTGAGAAATGTGGTCTCACAAACCTGGAAGGTATTTTGACCTACACACACTTTACATACGGTGGAGATCTTGTCCAACCGCCCTGAAAGAACCCAAAATAGGAACATATGGCAGATAAGCCGGTGCAGGACCAGAGGTTTGTTGCTTGGAAGCTGTGTTTTGCTCTGGTACATGTTGATTTTTATTTGTCTTCTCTCAAAATAATTGTTATTTTAGTCTAAGTGACTGCAGGTTATCAGAGACCAGCTGTGATTCTGTGGCCTCAGCTCTGAAGTCCAACCTCTCCCATCTGAGGGTTCTGGACCTGAGCTTCAACACGTTGCAGGATTCAGGAGTGAAGCGGCTCTGTTCTGGACTGGAGAGTCCAAACTGTAAACTGGAGAGGCTCAGGTCAGTCTTCATTTTTCTACCTATATACCAGCTGCTAAGATGGTGAAGTGAGGCTGTTCTCAACACTGCTGTGATGCACCACATTAAAAAAATTCCTTGTAATATCGTGAATTCAGGTCTGACCCAACTAAGAACTAACGTAGGTTTAGTACTGACGCAGATAACATGCAGACCTGCACCGTATAACCTCATCCTGCATTTTTCAGGTTGATTTACTGCAGGTTATCAGAGATCAGCTGTGGCTCTCTGGCCTCAGCGCTGAGGTCCAATCCCTCCCATCTCAGAGAACTGGACCTGAGTCAGAACCAGCTGCAGGATTCAGGAGTGAAGCTGCTCTGTAGTTTTCTCCACTTTCCAAACTGCCGACTGGAAACTCTGAGGTAAACACCATTCTCAAAAATGTCCATTATTCCATCCGAGGGTCCTCACACTTTCTGAGTGTGTGTGTTGTGCCCAGTTCCTTCAGGAGGGAGGGCCACACGGGGACCACTTATTCATGATAAATTGATTTAAGGACCATGAAAAAGCCGACAGATGGTAACCAAAATTAGACAAAACTAGGTGAGGGTGCCTGGTAGACACCAGCCAACGAGGAGGGAGATGGTGAGGGAGACAGGAAGTCATCTAAGACAGGTTGTGCCTTTAAAGATGAGCCACAGGTGAGATGGATCTCCATGATGAGATGGGAGGGAAAGAGGTGGGAGAACCTGGGAAGAGTGAGGGCCAGAACAATATATATTCTCCTCTGGAACAGTGCAAACCTGAGAGGTTGGAATTGTGGTAATTACATATTACTATCATTTTTTAACCTGTAACTAAATTAAATATTTACAGATCATGCCTTTGATTAACCTTTCAGATTAATACTGGTTTCACTTATAACCTTATAAAAGTTTCCCTTCTTTATTTAGATTAATGCGCTGCAGCTTATCAGAGATCAGCTGTGACTCTCTGGCCTCGGCGCTGAGGTCCAATCCCTCCCATCTCAGAAAACTGGACCTGAGTCAGAACCAGCTGCAGGGTTCAGGAGTGAAGCTCCTGTCTGATCTCGTAGAGAATCCACACTATGGGCTGAAGACATTGAGACAGTAGCTGGTTGGAGCCAGTCAACTCCCGCTCATCTGCTGCATCACTCACTGACCACTGGTGAAGAGCATCTGTGGAAACATCTGCCATCTACTCCCTCCATAGATGAAAAATTCAGTTTTTAAAAAGCGCTGGTGGACTTTCAGGAGATCAGTCGATGGTCGACAAAGCAGAAGCAGCTTCGCCTTGAAGTTAAATTAGTTCCTGGTATCACACAATCCATCTTTATAAAGTTCTAAATGGCTCCTCGGCCACTCTTATAAGCATGAAAACATTCTCTTAATTGTCTCTTCAAATGTCTGTATTATACGTTACTATTTGACATCATGCCTTCAGAATCTTTAGGGTTTAGTATTTAGTGTCTCTGTGACATGGAGCATTGGAATATTTCAGCTGCAGCCAGCAAAAACCCATCAGAATGACGGCTATCGGTGGGAACCGCAGGTCATTTGACTTTAGTCAATCTGTTAAATGTTATAGGATTTATTGCAATCTAATAAAAACTATGAATAAATGTGGGAAATAGGAAATAAAAAGAAGCAAAATGACCAAATAAATCTCCCATGAATACTGTAAATTTAAAGATGAGAACCTGCTGCACTGTGCCGTGCCCCTTCTCTATTGAGAAAAGCCCAAGTGTGTCCTTCAGTCACCTCAGACATTCAGCCAGCTTTTAATACCTTTGTTCAAGCCCAGAACGCCCTGGATTATTCCCACTGAAGATGGAAAAGCAGGTGGAAAGCATGAGTTATTGTTAACTGTACTGGTGTATGACTATAGCGCATTACTGGACCACTATAAACTTGTTGTTTGTGGTTTTTCTTTCTTTGTGGAGATTAACACGTTAAAAATAAATTGCACTGGTTCAGCAGTTGATCTTGTGTTCTTATTTGAACATTTAATGGATTTAATGGTGATATTCTGGAGTCCACAATTTCAGGTGAAGTTACACTGGGGAACAATTTGAAAATATCCTGTTGAAATTATTCTAAATTATTCTGATTAAAAATCAAATTGGCACGCTGATTCCAAAATTTCAGTCATTTTCCCCCCAGCCCGTCAAGTTTTGAAAGCTTCTCCTCCAGATCAGCAAATTTCCCCTAATGAGCTGGAGTCAGACTGGCCAGCTGATGACAACTGGATCAGCTCCGTTGGTGCCGTCACCATTAAGAGGTGTGTGCAGCCCCCAAAAGGTCAGTACTGTCAATATCCTATAGGGACACTTTGAACCAGAGGGGATCCTATAGATCAAAACGTTGACACAGTTTGATTCCGCACCCAAAAACGAACATCTGTCAGACGAACTCCAGTTGTTTCCCAGTATTTCAGTTAAAACGTGGACCAAATTGTTCTGAAGAGAGGCGCCTGTGCTGGATATGACGCGATCAAACCACAAACACGTGACGTGTCGAGGAAGAAGAAGCGAAAGTGAAACTTCGGGCTCCATCCTGAGTGACCGAGCCCTGATGGAAAACCTCTAATATTCAGGTAGCATTTGGTTCTTTCACTGCTGTCGTCTCGAATCAATGTTCCGCTGCGAGATGCGGCTTAATAAGCTGCGTGTTCGCAATGAGCGTGCGCGTGTTTCGGACGCACATTGCGGCTGGTCGACGGGAATGTTGTGACGGATGATCAAACTTTGTAGCGTGTTTCCTCTAACTGCGTTTTCCGCTAACCCTGAGCCAACATTTTAGAGGTTGAGGAAGCACATTTTAATACTCACAATAAGTCACAATATTATTTGCAGTTAGTGGAAAAATCCACGGAAAGAGGGACACAAACGCGACAGTTTTAGCCTCCTCTCTTTGTCCCTCCACCAGGGGACAATCAATCCTTTATTTAAAAAAGGAGAGTATGGAAAGAGGGAGAGATCAAGGCATTCCATTTTATTGTTTTAACAACTGGTTCTTTGTGGAATATGAATTTGTTATTATGGATTTATGAAACGTGTTCTGTTTTGAATGAAGCAGTCAAGAAAACGAAACGAAACCTAAACCCATGGTGTTTTGATATTTTTGGTCTTGTACATGTGGTCAGATAAGATTAGTCTGAGCAGAATTGGGTGTTTTTTGCCCTTTGCTGTGTGTCATCTATTCTATTCAGCATGTTGGGTTGCTTGACTTCTGTTGGGTTGTGTCAACTTGATGCATCACTTCTGAGATATTGACACACCTTTTTCCTGAGGCTGGCTCCAATGCTGCCAACACACCTGGCCATGGATATGGTGGGACTTCTGTGATGAGTGGGGTCAGAGGTGGTGGACAAGCTCTGCTCCAAAACAAGCTTGCTAGATATGTTTGGGATCTCCTCCACCACAACCACCAGCTGCAACTAGTAGCTGTGCACGCCATGCAGAGTTTTGACCTCTAGGTCAGGCTACAAATGTTTTTTCCAGCACCATCATGTGTTGGTGAGAAACATGATGTGCCTGATCAAAAAAAGCTGCTTGTAATCTGACAGACGAGCCATGATGAGATGTCAAGGTGCGTTGTTGAAAATGAAGATCCTCTTCTTGGAATCCTGTCTGAGATGACAGAAGATGATGCTGCATTTGACCCACTTTGATGATGTGATGACGTATTTCTGTTTAGTTTTGAATGCATTCTCATCTTATTTGTTGAATTTAATGTTGAGAACTGACATCTTGAAAGAATTTAGGTTTTCTTGTAAACCATAACCAGATAAAAAATGATTTAATTTGTATTTGTGTGTGTCCGTCTGATGCCACCGCACCTTTTGAAACACCCAGGAGAAACATTTTTCCACAACTACATGTTTAACATGGTGTAAACTTTTAAGATGTCCCAAAACTTTTTTCCAATATATATGTGGCCTGTATGATGTACAGGGTGACATCATATAATAGATTTTGATGTGAATGAGCCGACAATACGTCATTGGACAGACCTCTGCTTGTCTTCATACTGAGAATCATGTTCTTTAATCTTCTTTTCTGTGTCAGCAGACTGTTCCTGCTTAACCGTTTAGACTCACATTTAAAAATGAGGGAATGTGTGATGGAAGAGGAAGAGAGAGCAAAGTCCGTAGTGCCCAGCTGTGTGTCCATGAAGAGCGACTGGTCCAAAGGGAACCCTTTAAACTTCAGTATTGGACCTCAAGGCTCACCTTTAAAGTAAGGTTTTCTGAACCACATAACTCTGCCTTAGAACATTTCACAACCATACAAAACATCATTTTGTAGGTATTAGCCTCCACTATCGTGAAAAATGAAATTCATCAGCTCTTTAAAATGAAACGGTGCACAGTCCTTTCACCATGTTGGCCTGTGGAAAACCAGTGTTGTTGGCCCGATGGACCAGCGTCCCCGTCGTTGCCGGACCACCGTTGGCCACCAGTTGGGTTTTGGGATCAAAGTGGGGGCGTTTCCTGTATCCGGTTCTCCTCACGGATCCATGACTACAACATGTTGCTGCAAGTGCAGAGACGTTTGCTCTGGAAAGAACTTTAGAGCACATTCAGTGCTGCAGGATGAGGGGCTGGAAAAGGTGCCAGTTCTTTTCTCACTGCAGGGAACAGTTAAAAAAAGCAGCTTAAACTCTGAAAACATGAAAATGATACAGAGACATCATTGATTTATTGATTCAGTTGTTATCCAGAATGGATTAGAAATGTTCCTGTTTGATAAAAATGCAGTGAATTGGGATTATTGAACTACAACCTCTCCAGATTATTTACCTTCATCACAGTCTCATCACTATTTCTGATGTTTCCTCAGGATGGACGAGGACAGAGCAGAGTCCACAGTGCCCAGCTGTGTGTCCCTGAAGAGTGACCAGTCCAAACATAGAGTAATAGACTTCAGAAGTTCAGAGAAAATGTAAGAAAACTAAAGCGTGATGATGTGTTTGTGTGGCAGCTGTTAGTCACATTAACAGCAGCAGGTTGTGAGTTTATTATTGGAGATGTTTAACACTTAAACCTCAGACAGTCATATAGTTACAGACTTAATGTGAATGTTGTTGATTAGAAACAAGAATCAGGTTTAAACTGAAAGATGAATTCAGACATAAATGCTGGAACAATATTGAGTCTTGATCAGGTTCTTTCATCCTATAAATCAAAGGACTAATAGAGATGTGTTTCATAGTGAGAGGGGGGAGCACATCCTATCAAACTGGGACCAGTCAGCTCCACCAGGAGAGTCCTCTTGTTCACAATCTGGAAGCAGATCTGGAGATGCTGAAATGAAGCCCAAACAAAGTAAAACTGTTAAATATGAGATTTAATTTGTGATGTCATGAATTTGTAGTTGTGTTGATGATTTATTATAGTGGAAATCATTGGTTTACTTATGTTCAGGAAGTGATCTGCAGGAGGTGATAGAAGGTCATAAGATGAGTCTGAAGAGAAGATGTGAACATGTGACTGAAGGAACTAATGAAGCAGGAAGTGGAACCCTGCTGAACAAGATCTACACTGAGCTCTACATCACTGAGGGACAAAGTGAGGAGGTGGACACACAACATGAGGTGAGACAGCTTGAGAGAACCTCCAAGAAGAACATCCAGGACACTCCAATCAAGTGCCAGGACATCTTCAAAGTCTTATCTGAGCAACAGAGACACATCAGAGTGGTTCTGACCAACGGTGTCGCCGGCGTTGGAAAAACCTTCTCAGTGCAGAAGTTCAGTCTGGACTGGGCAGAAGGTTTGGAGAACCAAGACATCAGTCTGGTGCTTCCGCTCTCATGCAGGGAGCTGAACTTGATCAGAGATGAGCAGCACAGTCTTCTCTCACTGCTTCATGTTTTCCATCCAACATTACAGAAGATCAGAGCAGAAGATCTGACTGTCTGGAAACTTCTGTTCATCTTTGATGGCCTGGATGAAAGCAGATTTTCACTGGATTTCAACAAGCATCAGATCATCTCTGATGTCACACAAGTATCGTCCGTTGGCGTGCTCCTGGTGAACCTCATCCAGGGGAACCTGCTTCCCTCAGCTCTCATCTGGATCACCTCCAGACCTGCAGCAACCCATCAGATTCCTCCCTCGTGTGTTGACAGGATCACAGAAGTACGAGGCTTCACTGACTCCCAGAAGGAGGAGTACTTCAGGAGGAGGTTCAGTGATGAAGATCTGTCCAAGAGAATCATCTCACACATCAAGGCCTCCAGGAGCCTCCACATCATGTGTCGGATCCCAGTTTTCTGCTGGATCACTGCTATAGTTCTGGAGGACATGATGACCAGAGACCAGAGAGGAGAGCTGCCCAAAACCCTGACTGACCTCTACTCTCACTTCCTGATGGTTCAGATAAAGAGGAAGAAGCAGAAGTATGGAGGAAAGCAGAGACCAGAGGAACTGAATAAGGCTGATAAAAAACTCCTTCTGAAGTTGGGTCGGCTGGCGTTTGAACATCTGGAGAAAGGAAACATCATGTTCTACTCAGAAGACCTGGAGCGATGTGGACTGGACGTCTCCGAGGTGTCGGTGTACTCAGGAGTTTTTACAGAGATCTTCAAGAGAGAGAGTGTGATCTTCCAGAACTCAGTCTACTGCTTTGTTCATCTGAGCATTCAGGAGTTTCTGGCTGCCGTCTACATGTTCCACTGTTACACCATGAAAGACAGAGTGGTTATAAATCAGTTCCTAAAATATTCTGAACCAAACCCCTTTTCCAGGTTTACATTGATGTTTGCAAATAACGATCCAGCCAAATCTCTTGATGACTTCCTCAGGAGAGCACTAAGGAAATCTCTCAAAAGTGGAAATGGCCACGTGGACTTGTTTGTTCGCTTCCTTCATGGTCTCTCTCTGGAGTCCAATCAGAGGATCTTGGGTGGACTGTTGGATCAGAGGAACAGCCACCCAGGAACCATCCAGAAGGTCCTCAACAACCTGAAGGAGGAGAACAGTGATGAAATCTCCCCAGACAGAAGCATCAACATCTTCCACTGTCTGATGGAGATGAAGGATCAGTCAGTCCATCAGGAGATCCAAGAGGTCCTGAAGTCAGAGAAGAAGTCATGGAGGAGACTGTCAGTGATCCACTGTTCAGCTCTGGCCTACCTGCTGCAGATGTCAGAGGAGGTTCTGGATGAGCTGAACCTGGAGCAGTACAACACCTCAGAGGAGGGACGACGTCGCCTGATTCCAGCTGTGAGGAACTGCAGGAAGGTCGTGTAAGTAAAGATTTCTGGGGCCGGACATCGGCGTTTAAATCAAGCGAGTGGATCATGTCAGGTAGCAATACCCCCTCCAGTGGTCATTCCTTCAATTCTTTATCTCCATTGCAGCGTCCATGAATTAAAAACAACAACAATTCATCCAGAAATGTTCAACACTGGCTGGATATAAGTTCAAAGGTCAATCCAGACAAACCAACATAAGGCAGGAATAATAGGAGCCACAAGTTACCTGACTATCATGAAATTACTGTCATGTCATTAAATCACTTTTGTTTGTTTGTATACATTGTATTCTAACAACAGGAAAACACATTTTAACTAATGACACGTGACTATTTTGCTTCATTTGTTCAACGTAAAAACAGCCGGCCTCGTTGGTTTAAATGGGTGTTTTAGGTCTTTGTGGCGGTTCCGTTTGGAGCCTTTATGTGATCCACAAAGTTGTTTGAGCCTTTCCACACCCGTTAGGTGGCAACTTCATCACTAGCAACAAAAGGTGCAGTGAAAATGATTTGAAGGGAAACAGGCAGATATAACAGAAGCTGAGGGCAATCGATGCAACCAGAGACTCTGATGTCATCGATCGGATCGCTGAATTAAGACTTGACGCACCATCGTACAAATTGGATGAAATGCAAAATATCCAAAGAGCCGATAGACAGATAAAAAGATGCACGTTTCTTTAAACCATTTGCTATAATCATTTTAAATATTGAGTAATTATGAGCTGTTCTAAAATAAGACAAATGTTGAGAATAATTCAGTTGCATTTCAGATCTGATGGTCGTTCAAACTGTTGCTCTACGGTGTTGAATTTAGCTTTTCCAGGAAATGAGCTACATTTGTGTTGAGGTAGATTCTCAGATAAGTTGATTAGAAATCCCAAAGTTTGACTCACTATTTTTGTTTCATACACAACAGACTGCCTGGTAGTTTTCTTTCAACGAGTCATTGGGAAGTTGTGGCCTCAGCAATGACGTCAGACCCTTCTCATCTACGGGAGCTGAGCTTAAGCTGGAACAAAAGCCTGACAGATGCCGACGTAAAGTTACTGTCTTCTGCAATGATGCATCCAAACTGCAGACTGGAGACGCTCAGGTCAGGAGGCCTCTGTTGGTCTTTTCTAAATTTCTTTACATTTTCTGCTTTTCTCTTCATTTTCAGATTTAGAAATGTGTTTTTATTTGCCCCATTTATTCCTTTTCCAGGCTGTCACACTGCAGTTTATCAGAGATCAGCTGTGACTCTCTGGCCTCGGCGCTGAAGTCCAATCCCTCCCATCTGAGGGTTCTGGACCTGAGTTGGAACCAGCTGAAGGATCCAGCAGTGAAGCTGCTCTGTGGTTTTCTCCAGGATCCTCTCTGTGAGCTGGAGACTCTCAGGTCAGTCAGAGATGATCCAGTACTTTCCCAGGTGTAACTAGTTAGACAATAAATGTTTCCATGTTTGATCTTTGTTATAAACGTAGTGTTACAGTTCTCAGAAAAAAGACCACACAGGACAGATTTGCAGTATTAAATTGGTTGTGGAAATCTGTCCCATGTGAGGATGGTCATCAATGACTAGAAAGGAAGTATCAGTTGTAGATGTGTCTTGTTTTATTTTAGGCTGGCCACAAAACCGCCCAAACATTCAGACCAATCAAAAATGGTTCTTCCTGTCTTTTAAAGATCAGAAGGAAAACTAGAAAACCCCAAAAAGAAAGCTGCT
Source organism: Takifugu flavidus (assembly GCF_003711565.1). Lineage (NCBI taxonomy): Eukaryota > Metazoa > Chordata > Actinopteri > Tetraodontiformes > Tetraodontidae > Takifugu > Takifugu flavidus. Next base: position 15,771 of record NW_026621987.1, on the reverse strand, counting down.
GCAGTGTGCCATGCCCCTTCTCTACTGAGAAAAGCCATCCAAAAAAAGAGAAAAGCCCAAGTGTGAAGTGAGCGCCCTGTTAAACCTTGGTACCGAAAGCCTGCAGTCATTCTCATCTTAGGTGGCTTCATTCCAGCCAGAAGCCCAAACCTGCCTCCCTCTTAAAGGGGCAGCAGGTCAGTCCAACCACAGAAACCTTCATGAAGATCTGAAGCTTTCAGCATCCACAATTGTTGCACCTCACTTCCATTCTACACCGATTCTACACAATGCAACCATTTTAAAAAGGTTTCCATCCATAAGTTTTTACACATTTTTAGATAAATCTGTTTGTTCATCGCCTCCTTCTGTTGTAATGGTCATTAAAGAAAATGACCTTATTGGAGTTTTTCTCCTCACAAATATGACTTTCTATGAACGATGCAATAAATGCAGCTTGCAATCTAAGACAATATGGAAGTATGTGTATATAATAGTAGTGGAAGTAGCTCATAAAATAATACATTTGCTCTTCTCATCGAATCTTTCTATGTTATTAAAGAAAAACCTGCTCTTAGTCAACAACATCTAAGACATCAACCAAAAATCCTAATTTTCTACAATCTAATATAAAACAGTAGAGAAGACTCTTTCTGCAGAGACCCTGGTGGCAGGAATGCAGAAGTATCACCTGCTCAACTTGGAAGGTGGAGCAGAAACCACCAGCTGAGAAGGTCCTCAGCGACAGGAAGTGGTGGAGAACCATGAAACTTGCTAAGCTCCACCTCAGCTCCAGAGACGGGCTGAGCTGGAGCTGTGGCACCAGGTATCGCCCAGAAGAGCCTCCAACAAACAAGCTCTTCTCTTGGGAGGAGAGGGCTTTGAATCTCAGCTCAGTGTGCTTGTCTCTAGTAGGTGGCAGCTGCACCTTTTCCTGAGCTCCTTGTTGATGCCCTGAGGGGAATTGATGCTCCTGCAATGTTTTCTGGCAGCATTGAGCTTGCAGTGGGGCAATCAAACACACTGTGGGGTGGCTCTCTTTCCTTCTCTCATCTGGAGAACAAGTGACACCAGCTGCCAATCATTGTTGGAGAAATGTGCAGTCAGGGGAACGATGCGTCCAGACTATAGCCACCCTTCCAGCATCCAGCAGTGTCTAAAACCTTTGATTTGGTTTCACCAGAGAGTGTAGGGATTGCAGGGTCGCTGCAGCATCGCCCACAAGCTATCAGGAGTGGGTCGCTTTGTCCCAACTCCTGACAAGAGTTGAGTGCTATTGAGAAATGTGGTTTCACAAACTTGGAAGGTATTTTGACCCACACACACTTTACATACGCTGTAGATCTTGTCCAACCGCCCTGAAAGAACCCAAAATAGGAACATACGGCAGATAAGCCGGTGCAGGACCAGAGGTTTGTTGCTTGTAAGCTGTGTTTTGCTCTGGTACATGTTGATTTTTATTTGTCTTCTCTCAAAATAATTGTTATTTTAGCCTAAGGAGCTGCAGTTTATCAGAGACCAGCTGTGATTCTGTGGCCTCAGCTCTGAAGTCCAACCTCTCCCATCTGAGGGTTCTGGACCTGAGCTACAACCCGTTGCAGGATTCAGGAGTGAAGCGGCTCTGTTCTGGACTGGAGAGTCCAAACTGTAAACTGGAGAGGCTCAGGTCAGTCTTCATTTTTCTACCTATATACCAGCTGCTAAGATGGTGAAGTGAGGCTGTTCTCAACACTGCTGTGATGCACCACATTAAAAAATTCCTTGGAATATCGTGAATTCAGGTCTGACCCAGTCGGGAACTAACGTAGGTTTAGTACTGACGCAGATAACATGCAGACCTGCACCGTATAACCTCATCCTGCATTTTTCAGATTGTTTAACTGCAATTTATCAGAGATCAGCTGTGACTCTCTGGCCTCGGCGCTGAGGTCCAATCCCTCCCATCTCAGAGAACTGGACCTCAGCAACAACCAGCTACAGGATTCAGGAGTGAAGCTGCTCTGTGGTTTTCTCCACTTTCCAAACTGCCGACTGGAAACTCTGAGGTAAACACCATTCTCAAAAATGTCCATTATTCCATCCGAGGGTCCTCACACTTTCTGAGTGTGTGTGTTGTGCCCAGTTCCTTCAGGAGGGAGGGCCACACGGGGACCACTTATTCATGATAAACTGATTTAAGGACAATGAAAAAGCCGACAGATGGTAACCAAAATTAGACAAAACTAGGTGAGGGTGCCTGGTAGACACCAGCCAACGAGGAGGGAGATGGTGAGGGAGACAGGAAGTCATCTAAGACAGGTTGTGCCTTTAAAGATGAGCCACAGGTGAGATGGATCTCCATGATGAGATGGGAGGGAAAGAGGTGGGAGAACCTGGGAAGAGTGAGGGCCAGAACAATATATATTCTCCTTTGGAACAGTGCAAACCTGAGAGGTTGGAATTGTGGTAATTACATGTTACTATCATTTTTTAACCTGTAACTAAATTAAATATTTACAGATCATGCCTCTGATTAACCTTTCAGATGAATACTGGTTTCACTGATAACCTTATAAAAGTTTCCCTTCTTTATTTAGATTATGGGACTGCAGCTTATCAGAGATCAGCTGTGACTCTCTGGCCTCGGCGCTGAGGTCCAATCCCTCCCATCTGAGGGTTCTGGACCTGAGTGGGAACCAGCTGAAGCATTCAGGAGTGAAGCGGCTCTGTTCTGGACTGGAGAGTCCAAACTGTAAACTGGAGAGGCTCAGGTCAGTCTTCATTTTTCTACCTATATACCAGCTGCTCAGATGGTGAAGTGAGGCTGTTCTCAACACTGCTGTGATGCACCACATTAAAAAAATTCCTTGGAATATCGTGAATTCAGGTCTGACCCAACTAAGAACTAATGTAGGTTTAGCACTGACGCAGATAACATGCAGACCTGCACCCTTTAACCTCATCCTGCATTTTTCAGATTAGACTTCTGCAGCTTATCAGAGATCAGCTGTGGCTCTCTGGCCTCGGCGCTGAGGTCCAATCCCTCCCATCTCAGAGAACTGGACCTGAGTCGGAACCAGCTGCAGGATCCAGGAGTGAAGCTGCTCTGTGGTTTTCTCCACTCTCCAAACTGCCGACTGGAAACTCTGAGGTAAACACCATTCTCAAAAATGTCCATTATTCCATCCGAGGGTCCTCACACTTTCTGAGTGTGTGTGTTGTGCCCAGTTCCTTCAGGAGGGAGGGACACACGGGGACCACTTATTCATGATAAATTGATTTCAGGACAATGAAAAAGCCCACAGATGGTAACCAAAATTAGACAAAACTAGGTGAGGGTGCCTGGTAGACACCAGCCAACGAGGAGGGAGATGGTGAGGGAGACAGGAAGTCATCTAAGACAGGTTGTGCCTTTAAAGATGAGCCACAGGTGAGATGGATCTCCATGATGAGATGGGAGGGAAAGAGGTGGGAGAACCTGGGAAGAGTGAGGGCCAGAACAATATATATTCTCCTTTGGAACAGTGCAAACCTGAGAGGTTGGAATTGTGGTAATTACATATTACTATCATTTTTTAACCTGTAACTAAATTAAATATTTACAGATCATGCCTTTGATTAACCTTTCAGATGAATACTGGTTTCACTTATAACCTTATAAAAGTTTCCCTTCTTTATTTAGATTATGGGACTGCAGCTTATCAGAGATCAGCTGTGGCTCTCTGGCCTCGGCGCTGAGGTCCAATCCCTCCCATCTCAGAAAACTGGACCTGAGTGGGAACCATCTGCAGGATTCAGGAGTGAAGCTGCTGTCTGATCTCCTAGAGAATCCACACTATGGGCTGGAGACATTGAGACAGTAGCTGGTTGAAGCCAGTCAACTCCCGCTCATCTGCTGCATCACTCACTGACCACTGGTGAAGAGCATCTGTGGAAACATCTGCCGTCTACTCCCTCCATAGATGAAAAAATCAGTTTTTAAAAAGTGCTGGTGGACTTTCAGGAGATCAGTCGATGGTCGACAAAGCAGAAGCAGCTTCGCCTTGAAGTTAAATTAGTTCCTGGTATCACACAATGCATCTTTATAAAGTTCTAAATGGCTCCTCGGCCACTCTTATAAGCATGAAAGCATTCTCTTAATTGTCTCTTCAAATGTCTGTATTATACGTTACTATTTTACATCATGCCTTCAGAATCTTTAGGGTTTAGTATTTACTGTCTCTGTGACATGGAGCATTGGAATATTTCAGCTGCAGCCAGCAAAAACCCATCAGAATGACGGCTATCGGTGGGAACCGCAGCTCATTTGACTTTAGTCAATCTGTTCAATGTTATAGGATTTATTGCAATCTAATAAAAACTATGAATAAATGTGGGAAATAGGAAATAAAAAGAAGCAAAATGACCAAATAAATCTCCCATGAATACAGTAAATTTAAAGATGTCAAGAATGGAATATCAGCTTAAATGGAATCAAACATAAAGTGAAAAGGCCTCCTTTAAGTTTACTGCAAAAATAAACACTAAATCAAGAGCGACACGCACCAAAAACGTCTCATTCTCTCTTCTGTCTCCACTCATTCTTTTATATTCTCTTAAGATAATGGGGACGGGGTCGTGTGATAACAAAACAAGCTAATTGGGGACTATATTTTTGTTGCAAGAACTTTGGCTCTTCAGAAGTTTCTATGTTGGCTTCCACAGATTGTGCATCCACTAAAAACTCAGTGTTTTTGAGGAACTACCAGGAGTGGCTGGAGTGGAGGCCAATGACGCTATAGCTACATATAGGTACATATAGATCACCGTTATCCTCAACCCAAAAGACCACCAGTTGGCGCAGCAATACTAAAGATAGGAGGTTGTGGTCGTTCCCCAAGGGTCAATCTTAGGTCCAACCCTTTTTAATCTTTACATGCTTCCTCTTGGGGATGTCATCAGGAGCCACGGCATCAGCTTCCACAGCTATGCTGACGATACGCAGCTGTACATCGCCGTGGCTCCTGGTGACGCAGGGCCAGTTGATGCCCTTTTTAACTGTATTCTAGATATCCAGTCATGGATGGCAGAAAACTTCCTACAGCTCAACCAGGACCAAACAGAGGTCTTAGTCATTGGTCCTGAAGGTCAGAGAGAGAAACTTGTACCAAAATTAAAGGATTTTAAACCATCTCAATCTGTCAGAAATCTGGGTGTGATCTTTGACTCTGAGCTTAGTTTTATCCCACACATCAAAAACATAACAAAGGTGGGTTTTTACCACCTGAAGAATATAGCCAGAGTCCGCCCGTTTCTCTCTCAGGCCAGCACGGAGGTGCTGATGCACGCTTTTATCTCTTGTCGTCTAGATTATTGTAATGCCCTGCTCTCTGGTCTTCCCAAAAAGAGCATCTCTAACCTACAATTATTACAAAACTCAGCTGCACGGGTGCTGACGAGGACCAGAGGGCGGGAGCACATCACACCGGTTTTAGAATCGCTGCATTGGCTACCCGTGCGTTTCAGGATCGATTTTAAGGTTCTTTTATTAGTTTTTAAATGTCTTAATGGTCTTGGCCCGACTTATTTATCCGACATGCTTTTACTCTATCATCAACCCTCGCGTACTCTGAGGTCCTCCGGCACCGGCCTTTTAACCATTCCACATGTAAGCTCTAAAACGCACGGGGAAGCGGCCTTCAGTTATTATGGTCCCCGACTGTGGAACAGCCTGCCGGAGAACCTCAGGGCCGCAGAGACTGTTGAGTTTTTAAAAAGAGGCTCAAGACACACCTTTTTAATCAGGCCTTTAATTGATTTTTTGATTATTTTTAATTTCTTTTATGTTCTCATGCTTTTTTATGTCTTATCCTTATTTTACTTGATACCTTTACTGTTTTACTCCCTCAGTTCTTATTCTCAGTTTTTAGCTTTTACACCTTTTATCCCATTTACTGTTTTAGTCCTTCAGTTTTTAGCTCCAGTGTTTCCTCATGGGGTTTCCTCATGGGGGCCTGCCAGGCTGGGAGATGTTTCCGGTCTACTGCTGGGGGTGCTGTCCCGTTGTCGACTCTGGCCTGGGTGGTTAGGGGGCTCTGTGCTTTGGTGTAGGGCCTCCGGTCTGTCCGGGTCGGGGTGGTCTTTGTGGCGGTACCACCTGTGGCCACGGACCGTGACCTCCCTCAGCCTGGTGGGCCTCCAAAGGTGGCGTCTCCTTCGCCTCAGGTCTCGGTGCCCAGCCATGTCTCAGCTTGTTTGTGTGTGTGTTTGATTTTGTGTATGCATGTGTGTGTGTGTGTGTATCTGTGTGTGTGTCCTTTTTCTTGATTCTCTTGTTTCTCTTTGTTGTTTTTATCCTTTGTGAGGCACTTTGTGCTACCCAGTGTATGAAAAGTGCCATATAAATAAAGATTGAATTGAATTGAAAAATTGAATCACTTATGTGTAATAACTATAATCACTTAATCAAGAATGAGACAAATGTTATTCATTGACCTTCCTTTCCTGAATTCTCATTGGTCTTTATCCAATGATCTCCTTATGGTTCCTGGATCAATACAAAGACAGGTGAACCAGCATTTAGTTGGGAGAGTGGAGCTTCCGTTGGCTAACGTATTGCGTCCTAACCCTCCTGCCCATATTAATTATCATATTCCTCGGGGCAACAATATATCACTCCAATTTATTAACTAACCCTCAACCAAAACATGGGCTTGGGTTCATTTGAAAGACTGACTCACTGCATCACCCATCTGGACTGAAGGACACAATAGCCACTTTTGCTAACCCTTTTGCCAGGTCACATTCAGCTCCTGTCTGAGTCCTCTAAATGAGCCTGGGTCCATGCGTTGACCATCAGGATTCAGCATTTGTTCTTTATTTTTGAATCTGCTAGTATATGATCAATGAAAACCAGAAGATGATGCAACTGTTTATTTATAGCTGTCAATCAAACAAATCATCAGCTTCAAAATCACCATGGCAACAACAGAAGTAAAGCTTGATAGATTCACTGGTAGAAGGCATCAAACTGCTGCTGGTGATGATGATGATCGAGACTTGTTTCAGCTGTGTTGTAATCTGTTGTCATGACAACTCAGCTGCTGGATAACATGAAGTTTGGAAGAGCATCAAATATTCATGTTAGAGTGAACAAAACAGATGGACAGAATAAACTGAAAGACAGAAGTAAAGTCCAACCTTTGACAGCTGTCATGGAGAGAAAACCTTCATCCACATACTGGCGGGCAGAGTTCTGAAGAAAAGGGTATCACACGTCAGTCAGGTGCTTCTAAATGCTTCTGATTAAACCTTTAATCATGTTGTTGTGTTCTTGTCTTTGTCTCAGGAGATCATCTGATTTAAAGACTGTCTGTGTCAAATATATGGACATTCTCCAGATGAAAAGAGAAAAGAAAGTAAATGTGCGTCCCCTGGAAACTGTCGGACTTGGTCCTCTTCTACTGCCCCTGCTGACGAGCAGCAAATAGAGCTGAGAGACACTTTTCTCTCTGAGGCTTCTGACTTACCGCTGGCCTCTCCAGATTCATCAACTGGATGATCATTTGTCCCCTCCACATGATGAAGATGCCTTCAGCTTCATCTGCACAGCACATTCAGAGGGGAGATTTTCTTCATCCTGGCACATTTGAATCCCTCTGAATTCTTCTAGACTGCAGATTAAAGGCAGCTTTCTTTACCCAGTGGCTGACTGGAGGTCTGACAGACAGCTGAATCAGGTGGGTGGCTGGCTGACTGGCTGGCTGGCTGGCTGGCTGGCTGACTGGCTGCCTGGAGGTCTGACAGACAGCTGAATCAGGTGGGTGGCTGGCTGGCTGGCTGACTGACTGGCTGGCTGGCTGACTGGAGGTCTGACAGACAGCTGAATCAGGTGGGTGGCTGGCTGGCTGGCTGGCTGGCTGGCTGACTGGCTGACTGACTGACTGACTGACTGACTGACTGACTGACTGACTGGCTGCAGAGTCCGCATTACTGCGGACACCGCACCAATCCACCTGTCGATCTCCTGCTCCATTCTTCCCTCAATCGTGAACAAGACCCCAAGGTATTTGAACGCCTCCACTTGGGGCAGGATCTCCTCCTTGACCCGGAGAAGACACTCCACCTTATTCCGTTTGAAAACCATGGCCTCGGATTTGGAGGTGCTGATTTTCATCCCAGCCGCTTCACAAACCGATCCAGTGATCATTGGAGGTCACGGGCCGATGACGCCAACAGGACCACATCATCTGCAAAGAGCAAAGACGCGATCCTGAGGTCACCAAGCCGGACCCCCTCAACACCATGACTGCACCTAGAAATTCTGTCCATAAAAGTTATGAACAGAATCACTGACAAAGGGCAGCCATGGCGGAGACCAACCCTCACCGGAAACAAGTTCGACTTACTGCCAGCAATGTGGACCAAACTCTGACACCGATCGTACAGGGAGTGGACGGTGTGTATCAGGGGGCCCGGCACCCCATACTCTTGAAGGACCCATAGGACCCCCCGAGGGACACGGTCGAACGCCTTTCTCCAAGTCTACAAAAATACATGTGGACTGGTTGGGCAAACTCCCATGCACCCTCAAAGACCCTGCTGAGGGTGTAGAGCTGGTTCACTGTTCCATGCCCAGGACGAAAACCACATTGCTCCTCCTGAATCCGAAGTTCGACTATCTGGCGGACCCTCCTCTCCAGTACCCCTGAATAGACCTTACCAGGGAGGCTGAGGAGTGTGATCCCCCTATAGTTGGAACACACCCTCCGGTCCCCCTTCTTAAAAAGAGGGACTACCACTCCGGTCTGCCAATCCAGCGGCACCGTCCCCGATGTCCACGCGATGTTGCAGAGTCGAGTCAACCACGACAGCCCTACAACATCCAGAGCCTTAAGGAACTCTGGGCGGATCTCATCCACCCCTGGGGCCTTGCCACCAGGAGTTTTTTGACTACCTCGGCAGCTTCAGCCCCGGAGATACGTGAGTCTGTTCCCAGGTCCACAGGCCCTGCTTCCTCACTGGAAGGTGCATGGTGGTATTACGGAGGTCTTCAAAGTATTCCTTCCACCGATCCACAATATCCCAAGTTGAGGTCAGCAGCACACCATCGCCACTATACACAGTGTTGACAGTGCCCTCCTTCCCCTTCCTCAGATGCCAGATGGTGGTCCAGAACCTTTTCGAAGCCGTCGAGGAAGTCGTTCTCCATGGCCTTATCCAACTCTTCCCAGCCAACTCACCACCAGGTGGTGATCAGTTGACAGCTCTGCCCCTCTCTTCACCCGAGTGTCCAGAACATGCGGCCGCAAATCCGATGACACGACCATAAGGTCGATCATCGATCTGCAGCCTCAGGCGTTCAGGGGGCAAGTGCACATGTGGACGCCTTTATGCCTGAACAAGGTGTTTGTTATGGACAATCTGAGATGAGCACAGAAGTCCAATAACAAAACACCACTCAGGTTCAGATCAGGGGGACCGTTCCTCCCAATCACACCTCTCCAGGTCACACTGTCGCTGTCAACGAGCATTGAAGTCACCTAGGAGGACGAGGGAGCCCCCAGAAGGAGCACCCTCCAGCACTTCCTCTAAGGACTCCAAAAAGGGTGGATACGCTGAATTGCTGTTTGGATCATAGGCACAAACAACAGTCAGGATCCGTCCCCCCACCCGAAGGCGAAAGGAGGCTACCCTCTCATCCACCGGGGAAAACTCCAATATACAGGCACTGAGCCGGGGAGCAACGAGAATTGCTACCCCTGCCCGTTGTTTAACATTCAATTTAATGCTTAACGGTTGCATCGCCATCGTAGAAGAATCATAGCAAAATATTTGGGTAATAATTTGGGACACGGTGGGGTAAAATCACAATATTTAATTATTTTCAGAACAAGATTTACAGTACGTCATATATGCAGCAATTTAACCCACTCATACATTTACGTTTTTGGCTTTAATGCGAAGCACACCAGCTTTAAATACTTCGCATGAGATTTTTTTTGTGAGGTCATCACAGATAAAAGGCCATTTTGGGTTGTAAGCTTTGATTCAAAGTAAAAAATCTTCATATTAAAGTGTTGCTGCTGCACCTACAGACATTACCCGTTAAAGGTTGAGCTGAAACCACCATCAGATCTGCCGCCTCATTCTTCGATCCTCCCACCGAGCATCACCCTCCAAGAGAGACAATCTCCATACTGACGTGCACACGCGTTAAAGGTCCAAAGGTCAGTAACTGGGAGTTGATGGTTGGGATCAAGTTGAGCTCTGCTGGCAGCTTTACCAATTCTGCTAATGTGGTTGCGCTTCTTCGTGTCAGTGCAGACTCGTGCGCGGGGCTCGTGCACATGAGGGTTAGGCTGGTTTGATGCAAGTCACAGCGAAGCAGGTGGGGGCGGGGCTTGTGTAGCATGTGCTGGCCCCTCTCAAACTGTGCCTAACTGGGCCTTGCTCACGCCCTGATGACTGGCGGGGGCGTGAGCCCCTCACCTGTGCTAGTCTGGGCTGGGGAGGGGGCGAGGCGGGACTTTCCTCTCTCTTACGAGGCTGGAGCAGTGAATGGATCTGTTCATGACTGTTAGAGTGTGTGTGGTCATGGCAGTGGCTTTTTGTTGTTTCTGCTTCAGCTGCAGAAGATGGGCTGTTCCTGTAGTACTTCTTCTGACGAGTGGAGCGACAGCGACAGCGACAGCAGTCTGTCAGAACTCCCACCCTTCGTTAGACGGAGCACGAAGACGGTGGAGCTGAGGCAGCACACCTCCGCAGGAACCCAGCATGCATGCTTGGATGAGGAGGTTAAAGGAGACGGCAGTGGCACATGTGAGGAACCCCTGGAATCACATCCCCGTGTGGCGCTGCCCAGACTGAGCACAGGCGGAGAGGAAAACACTCTCGATGGGTCAAAGCCGTCCAAACCGGTCCAGTGTGCAACAGATGAGCCTGGTCCATCCACGGTTCTGAAAAACAGTTTATTACCACCTCCTCCTGAACCAGAAACTGGTTTATTACCACCACCTCCTGAACCAGAAACCAGTTTATTACCACCACCTCTTGAACCAGACACTGGTTTATTACCACCACCTCCTGAACCAGAAACTGTTTTTTTACCACCACCTCCTGAACCAGACACTGGTTTATTACCACCACCTCCTGAACCAGAAGCTGGTTTATTACCACCACCTCCTGAAACAGAAACCAGTTTATTACCACCTCCTCTTGAACCAGACACTGGTTTATTACCACCACTTCCTGAACCAGAAACTGGTTTATTACCACCACCTCCTGAACTGTCTCTATTGAGCGAGGTCAATGTGCGTCTGACCACGGGATCCTCGCCACATATCGTTCAACAAACTCACCGTGGATTCACCAAATCCGAGATCGACTGGCAGGACAATGCGGCGCTCCAACGTCCGTGGCTTCCTGTGAATTCCCGCGTAAGGAAAATCCCAAGCCGAGAAGAGGGCGATGGTCCCTCAGTCTCAATTTGCTTTTATAAAACACTCGAAGACCTGGGCACCCCGAGACCTGAGTGTCAGGATGTTGGCACTCAAACTTTGCCCCCTGGTGCTAGTGGAGATGCTCCTCCTCCATCTTCCAAGATTGACTCCGTCTGTCCTGAGCGGCGGGTGATGGCTGAAGGGGGCAACAGCGGGGACAAGCCGAAGGCAACGGTGTGGTCCCAGGGCACACCCCAGGCTGGGTTCCCCCAGAGGGGGGGCGGTGTGGACACCCCAGGGCCAGTGTCGGAGCTCCAGCCCTCCAAGGCTCAGAATTGTGGGCCAATGTTGAATCGGTAAGTTTATGGCCCCCACCCTCGCTGACACTTTATTTCACTTGTGGAGCACTTGGTAACACCTGAGACCTGTTCCTCTTCAGGGGTCTGGAGCAGAGTTCAAAGACCAAGGCTGACGACCAACCAGCTCATCCGCCAGGACAGCAAGTAAGTTTTGGGTGTTGAGTTGTTTTTGATGCTTAATTTGATGCTTGATTTAATTGTGTCCATTCATGTTACTCATTCATAAAGTGAATGCCCCGATTGGTCACAGACACATCAACATTTATTGGGTTTAAGACCCCTGACAGGACAAATACCCCAGGTTATAGCAGACCTGTTGCAAAGATGCTCATGGTGGAAACTAAATCCTGGTTCTCTGACTTTTCAGGTGGGCTCCAAACTGACGTACGCACAGGTCTTGATGATGCCCCCACGGAAGCGTGCCCCACCCCCAGACCTGAGCCCCCCCTACCCAGAACAAGAGCCCCAATCAGCTGGGACTCGCCGTCCACTAAAGCTGAGATATGCAAGGCTATGAATGGATCGCTATGGATATTTGGTTTTCAGTCTTTACAAAAGAAGCTGAACAAAATCAACTCTTCAATTGCTGCTTTAGGGGATTTTTTTCTTTAGTTTGTTTAGGGTCTTTTAAAAAAAATCCAGGTTCTGTTCCCATGTTTGAATGTTCCAGTGTTTTTCTTTAAACACACCTGCATAATTGATGCTTATCATTCTGATTTCTTCTATTAAAAAGCACTGAGCAATATGTCTGTTTGCATCTTTTTAATCTCATGTTGGTACTGAGTTTGTTCGGCTTTTATTTGAGTTAATCAGGGATGGAGGGGGATGTGTGTTTTGGATGTAGAAACTTCTGTTTAAGTAAAGAGGATTTGTAGATGTAACTCATTCACATTCTGTCCAGTGTGAAATCACAGAATCTGAAAACACTGACTTTGATGAGTGTTAAAAACCATTACAAGTGTTTAAACACCATTTAAACATGAATGTGTGAAGAATGTCCAGGTACAGGTGAGTTACTGATGGACGTAAAGTGGAGGAGTGCAAAAAGCTTACAGAACCTGGTATTCCCAGGCGGTCTCCCATCCAAGTACTAACCAGGCCCGACCCTGCATAGCTTCCGATCGGACGAGATCGGGCGTTCTCAGGGTGGTATGGCCGTAAGCGAGAGCAGGTGCGAGAAAATGGCCTTTTGAAGTTAATACACTCAAACTTATTTTCTTGAAACACTTATTCTGGTGGAGGTTGTCCATTTTGCTTTGTCACAGTCCAAACCTCAATGTTGGAGCAGCCTCCAATCCATTCCCCCAAAAAGAAAAGGCTATATAGCCTATGAGCGTCATATCATCAAATCTGCCTAGAACGGCTCTTGGATGAGAGGTGAAACGCCTTCAAAAAAATCAAACAAGATTCAACTCCGATAAATGAAATCAACTTAAAAGCAATGTGCCATGGCCGGGAATCGATCCCGGGCCGGTGCGGGCCAGTTGACAATTGCTGTAACAGACAACCTGATTGAAACCTCCTGAAGACCCCAGAGGGAGAGTTCGAATCCAGCTTTGGGCATTATCAAATAGAAGATATTTGTTTGAAAAATTCACGATCATAAAAATGTTTAAAATGCATAGCAGAGTCTGTGAGGTTTATGAGCCACAAATGCTGCTCTTTTTAGGAGCACAGCCATCTATTAAACTGTAGTTTGTGTCATAGCATAGTTTTATTGACAAATTCTAAATTGCAAGTAGCAGATATGAACAGGGAAATGCTACATTATCTGCTTATTCTGTGCGTGAGTATTGCGTCACTTTTCTGTCGTCTCTATCGTTCGTTGGTTGCATTGTGCACGGGGTGCCGTATTCACTTAATATTGAACACTTGGTGTGTGGTATTCACTTAATATTGAACACTTGGTGTATTGTATTCACTTTACTTAAAATTTTGAACACTTGGGACATTCTAGTCAACAGTGAGAAACAACCCATATTAAACAAATACAGGGCTTCGCCGATCACTAGCATTAGCATGGCCTCACCGTCTGTTTCACTCGGTGTCTTTGTCTGTTCAGCGTGCGAAGTGTTTAATTACTCCTCTGCCTCCCTTAGTGAAGGGAATAGGTGCACAAAGTGTAGTTTATTTACGGCTATGGAGGCGAGACTTAGCGAGCTTGAGACGCGGTTCCGCAGTTTGGAGTTAGCTGGAGTTGCGTCAGGTAGCCAGGAGAAGCTAGCTGCTGCGGAGCCGCCTAGCGTAGCTACAGCTAGCGGTCCCCCTGCAGCAGCCGGCAGCCAGGGCGGCGGCTGGGTGACGGTTCGTAGGAAGCGGAGCCCCAAACAAAGGCCCACGGTGCCCCACCACCCGCTTCCCGTGGCTAACCGCTTTTCCCCACTCGGCGACACACCCGCTGAGAAACCGACCCTGGTAATTGGCGACTCTGTTTTGCGCTACGTGAAGCCGACTCCAGCGACCATAGTTAAGAGCATTCCGGGGACCAGAGCGGGCGACATAGAAGCAAATTTATGGCTGCTGGTGAGACGTAATCGTAAATTTGGTAAAGTTATTATTCACGTCGGAGCCAACGACACCCGGCTTTGTCAGTCGGAGGTCACTAAAATTAACTTGGAGTCGGTGTGTAACTACGCAAAAACGATGTCGGACTCCGTTGCATCTCTGGTCCCCTCCCCAATCTGGCCAGCGATGAGATGTTTAGCCGCATGTCGTCGCTGTCACGGTGGTGCCCCGATAACCAGGTGGCCTTTAGACAGTTGGAACACTTTTTGGGGAAAACCTGGTCTGATCAGGAGAGATGGTGTCCATCCCACACGAGATGGTGCCTCTCTCATTTCTAGTAATTTGGCTAATTTTATTAGACCCAAAGTGACCTGACAATCCAGGGTCCAGACCAGGATGCAGAGGTGTAGTCTTACACACCTCTCTGCTGCTTCCTTAGAACCCTCATCCACCAACAATAACACATTTAACACTATAGAGGTAGTCTCTGTTCCACGGTTAAAAGTTCCCCAAGCACAGAGCAGGGGAGCGGTCAATCACCATAATCTTATTAAAATTAATACTGAAGCACAAGTTGGAGAAACTATTATCACAATTAAGTGTGGACTGTTAAATATTAGATCTCTTTTGTGTAAATCCCTGTTAGTGCACGACCTGATAGCGGATCATCACATTGATTTATTCTGTCTTACTGAGACCTGGCTTCAGGAGGAGGAGTATGTTAGCTTAAATGAATCTACTCCTCCTACCCATCTTAATTATCATATTCCTCGTGTTACTGGTCGAGGAGGGGGAGTGGCAGCAATCTATCACTCCAAGTTATTAATTAATCCTAGACCAAAACATGGCTCCAGTTCATTTGAAAGCCTGACTCTTGGCATCACTCATCTGAACTGGAAGGCAGAAAAGCCACTTCTGTTTGTAGTTGTATATCGGCCCCCTGCTGGGCCACATTCAGAGTTCCTGTCTGAGTTCTCTGATTATCTTATCTGACTTGGTCCTTAGAACGGAAAAAGTCATTATCATTGGAGACTTTAATATCCATATGGACGTTATAAATGACAGCTTTCGAAATGGCTTCATTTCATTACTTGAGTCATTTGGTTTCCTCCAGCAGATAAACCAACCAACTCACAGCTTTAACCACAACTTATATCTAGTTCTGACTTATGGTGTTGAGGTAGAACATGTGTCAGTGTTCCCTCAGAACCCAGTCCTGTCAGACCATTCTTTGATCACTTTTACATTTATGATTAAGGATTCTTCTATGCTCAGAACAAAGTCTTACTATAGCAGATGTCTTTCAGATAATGCTGTAGCTAGGTTTAAGGAAGTGATCTCTGTGCTGATCCCAGGACCACCGTGTGTTTCCCCAGGGATCAATCATTATAATCTTAGCCCTGCTGAGGTTGACTCTATTGCTGAAGGTGCAGCAACCTCACTGAGAATCATGCTTGATTCTGTTGCCCCCCTGAAAAAGAAAATAGTAAATCAGAGGAGGTGTGCCCCCTGGTATAATTCACATATCA